>NC_083718.1:100576448-100879478 GCF_028564815.1 Eubalaena glacialis
GTTGTTTTTGGATGGAATGTCCTATAAATATCAATTAAGTCCATTTTGTTTAATGTATCATTTAATGCTTGTGTTTACTTACTTATTTTCATTTTGGATGATCTGTCCATTGGTGAAAGTGGGGTGTTAATGTCCCCTACTATGACTGTGTTACTGTCGGTTTCCCCTTTTATGTAGCTGTTAGCATTTGCCTTATGTATGGAGGTGCTCCTATGTTGGGTGCATAAATATTTACAATTGTTATATTTTCTTCTTGGATTGATCCCTTGATCATTATGTAGTTTCCTTCTTTGTCTCTTGTAATAGTCTTTATTTTAAAGTCTGGTTTGTCTGATATGAGAATTGGTACTCCAGCTTTCTGTTGATTTCCATTTGCATGGAATATCTTTCTCCATCCACTCACTTTCAGTCTGTATGTGTCCCTAGGTCTGAAGTGGGTCTCTTGTAGACAACATGTATACAGGTCTTGTTTTTGTATCCATTCAGCCAGTCTATGTCTTTTGGTTGGAGCATTTAATCCATTTCCATTTAAGGTAGTTATCAATATGTATGTTCCTATTACCATTTTCTTAATTGTTTTGGGTTTGTTATTACAGGTCTTTTCCTTCTCTTGTGTTTCCTGCCTAGAGAAGTTCCTTTAGCATTTGTTGTAAAGCTAGTTTGGTGGTGCTGAATTCTCTTAGCTTTTGCTTGTCTTTAAAGGTTTTAATTTCTCCGTCAAATCTGAATGAGGTCCTTGTTGGGTAGAGTAATCTTGGTTGTAGGTTTTTCTCTTTCATCACTTTAAATATGTCCTGCCACTCCCTTCTGGCTTGCAGAGTTTCTGCTGAAAGATCAGCTGTTAACGTTATGGGAATTCCCTTGTATGTTATTTGTTGTTTTTCCCTTGCTGCTTTTAATATTTTTTGTTTGTATTTAATTTTTGGGAGTTTGATTAATATGTGTCTTGGCATGTTTCTCCTTGGATTTATCCCGTATGGGACTCTCTGCACTTCCTGGACTTGATTGACTATTTCTTTTCCTATATTAGGGAAGTTTTCAACTATAATCTCTTCAAATATTTTCTCAGTCCCTTTCTTTTTCTCTTCTTCTTCTGGGACCCCTATAATTAGAATGTTGGTGTGTTTAATGTTGTCCCAGAGGTCTCTGAGACTGTCCTCAATTCTTTTCATTCTTTTTTCTTTTTTCTTTATTCTGCTCTGCAGTAGTTATTTCCACTATTTTATCTTCCAGGTCACTTATCTGTTCTTCTGCCTCAGTTAATCAATCAGCTATTGATTCCTAACAGAGAATTTTTAATTTCATTTATTGTGTTGTTCATCATTGTTTGTTTGCTCTTTAATTCTTCTAGGTCCTTGTTACATGTTTCTTGTATTTTCTCCATTCTATTTCCAAGATTTTGGATCATCTTTACTATCATCAGTCTGAATTCTTTTTCAGGTAGACTGCCTATCTCCTCTTCCTTTGTTTGGTCTGGTGGGTTTTTACCTTGCTCCTTCATCTGCTGTGTGTTTCTCTGTCTTCTCATTTTGCTTAACTTACTGTGTTTGGGGTCTCCTTTTCACAGGCTGCAGGTTCATAGCTCCCGTTGTTTTTGTTGTCTGCCCCCAGTGGGTAAGGTTGGTTCAGTGGGTTATGTAGGCTTCTGGTGGGTTATGTAGGCCCCTGGTGGAGGGGACTGGTGCCCGTGTTCTGGTGGATGAGGCTGGATCTTGTTTTTCTGGTGGGCAGGACCACGTCTGGTGGTGTGTTTTCGGGTGTCTGTGACCTTATTATGATTTTAGGCAGACTCTCTGCTCATGGGTGGGATTGTGTTACTCTCTTGCTAGTTGTTTGGCATAGGGTGTCCAGCACTGCAGCTTGCTGGTCATTGAGTGGAGCTGGGTCTTAGCGTTGAGATGGAGATATCTGGGAGAGCTTTCACTGTTTGATATTACGTGGAGCCAGGAGGTCTCTGGTGGACCAATATCCTGAACTCAGCTCTCCCACCTCAGAGGCACAGGGCAGACACCCAGCCGGAGCACCAAGACCCTGTCAGCCACACGGCTCAGAAGAAAAGGGAGAAAAAAAGAAAGAAGGAAAGAAAGAAAAAAGTAAAATAAAATAGCATTACTAAAATAAAGAATAAAAAAATTATTAAAATTTAAAAAAAGTTAAAAATTAAAAAAAAAGAAAGAAAGAAAGAAGAGAGCAACCAAGCCAAAAAACAAATCCACCAATGATAACCAAGCTAAAAACTATACTAAAAAAAAAGAAACAAACAAACAAAAAAGGACAGACAGAACCCTAGGACAAATGGTAAAAGCAAAGCTAGCTATACAGACAAAATCACACAAAGAAGCATACACATGCACACTCACAAAAAGAGAAAAAGGAAAAAATATATATATCTTTTGGGAAGTCTGAGGTCTTCTGCCAGCGTTCAGTAGGTGTTCTGTAGGAGTTGTTCCACATGTAGATGTATTTCTGATGTATTTGTGGGCAGGAAGGTGATCTCCACGTCTTACTCCTCCACCATCTTGAAGGTCTCCCCCAACCATTTTTATAGCGTATTTTTTAAGACTACCATTTCCTAAATGTTTTTTATTTCCTGTCCAAAATTCCAATGAAATTTTGGTGACCCCTATTACAGAGGTGATTAATTTTCAGGACTCTTTTGAAGTATTCCTTTACTTTGTGTACTTTGCCTTTTCCCTTTGCTTCCTCCATTCCAAGGGTTAAAATAAATGAATAATAACAACAATAGCAGAAGCAGCAACAGCAGCAACAACAAAATGGCTTTATTCTCTTTGTATGAAGATATTCACATTCTCAGACTAGTCTTTTCCTCTGTAGATTGGGCTGGCCATAGAGTGCTCACTGATGGAGCCTGAGTCTCCTTCTAGTCAAGAGGCATTCAGTGAAGTGGCCTTCCGTATCCTGTGGAGATGGACCCCTGAGTTCCAGTCCTCAATGAGTTCCCACTCTGCCACTTGCTTATTTACAAAGTCAAGCGAGTTCTTTAATTTCAGTGCCTGTTTCCTCATTTGGAAAATAAGGACATAATAATAGCTACTTAAAATAGGGGTTTTTATGAGGAAGTAAATGCTTGGAAGAGTGTTTGGCACATTAAAATTGCCATGTGAGTGTGTTTGCTGCTATTATAAACTGTATTTGTTCATGTGTGCCCCTAAAAAAAAAAAAAAATCGAAGTTGATACTCCAATTTTCTTTTTTAAATAAAATACAATATAGAGAGACTATTATGAAGCTGTTTTTATTTTTGTTTTCACTCAGTTTTTAAAAAATCATTTTATCTAGGGAGTACATGCAGTGACATGCTTTAATTAAGAGAGATGAACCTACATATATTAATGTGGGACAATGATGATTTTTCCAGCAACATCATTTTTTTTTTTTTTTTTAACCTCAGCTACTATTAAAGTGAAAAAAATAAAACCCAAAAACCCTTCTTAGAGTCATTAAGACACTTATTATGAGTAGCCCAGGGCAAAACATTAAATAAAAGAGCATATAATCCCAGGAAGAGCATTTAATTTAATGAAATTCAGCCTATAAACCCAAATGTAGATGATCCTATACAGGGCAAAACAGAAAATGCCATGGTAGAGTTAGGGATTAACGTGACAATGTCTTTCATATAATGCTTTAATCCCACTTGTTCAATATTGGAAAATGGGAATGGAGGTCCTATTATCACTGACAATGTCCTAATAATGAAATACTCTTGGGGGAAAAGGCTCTTTGGGTTACCATAGGCCTGAGGCTACTGAAACAAAGAGGAAGCATGGGAAAGAATGCTGGATTATTAAAATGGAAATGTAGGCTACTTTCTCATTGTGAGGTCATAGGGAGAATAAGATATTTTGGTTCTGGGAAATTCCAGCTAGCTGCATCTATATTTTTATCCTTTGTCCTGCTTCTGCAGGCATTTGCCACAGAGCTGTGTTTCCCCCCTTGTTCTGCACCTCCATGGCTAACATATGGGAAGGGTTTTTTCCGGCTGGGGCCCATGCAAAGTGTACTTTAACCCTCCTCCACCTGAAATCCTCCACCATCCGTAGAGCATTTATGTGCAGGGATCAAATTAGCAGTGTAGCGTCAAGCTGGTATTTTTGGATATATTCACAATCAATTCCAAATAAGTGACTAGAACAGCTGTGTAGCAACTCTATTTATTAAGATGTCCAAAATGACTAAATTGATGGTTTTGATCCTTTGAAAGATTTTTATCCTTTCATTATCTTAAGTAAAAAGGAAGCAATTCTCTATTTCTGAAGAGCTGATTGGGACACTGAGGCAAAATATTAAAGAGATGGGATGCATTCTTTAAATGCAAATCCTTATTTCCCCATCTATACCTAAACTACAAAACAAATATTTGAAATGGACACCCATCACAAGGCAGACTTTTCTCACATACTTCTCTGAACCAAGTTGGTCTCTAGTCTTGGAAACATTTTTTTAAAAGTGGATTTCAGTGATTTCTCACAGTTAGCAACTAAAATACTTTTTATTTTCAATCTTATGAATTATAACTTAAACTGGTTTCTAAACTGGTTCATTCAATCCAAATAATTATAAAGGCAGGTAATTAATATCATATAAACAGCATATCGTCTTTCAAAAAAGTCCTATCTAATTATATTTTGAAGCAGATTCACCTTTCTAATTTAGCATGGGGGAAAGATCTCAAGCAGGTAGCTGAGGAAGGAAGATAGAAGTGAGAAATTCAGACCAGAAAGAAAAATCTTCCTACCTTTCAGATAAGCAAAAACACTTCAAAGTCAAATCTGTCAGAAATGGAAGCCAGCTCAGTTTGGACAATAAAAAATAAAAAACAAAACCAGTTTGGACATAAAGAAAAGGCATAAAGTATGGCTTATTAATTCAGTTAGAATATGATACTAATTGGATAGAAGTCATTCTCTTGATTAAATCTTGTATTTGCTCTCTGGTTTCTGCAGAGTAAAGGCCAAATGCATGGCTTCCAAAGACTTTCCCAGTTGTGCCTTACCTTCCTCTTCTGCCTCCCTCCCTGTCTCCTCCTCCTCCAGGTTTAAGGAACACTTTAAGCAGGGTTCTCTCTGCAACTCCAGCAAGTGCAGCTCCCTCTGTCTGGACCACCCTCCTGCTGGCCCTTCGTTTCTGAGAGCTGTCATTAAGTCCTCCCCTGGGATGCTTTTGGTTACCTCTCTGGGCTCTGTTAGGCTCACTTCAAACACTCTTTGTGTTTAACTGCTTGCACATTTACAGGACCTCTCACAAAACCCGAGCTCTTTGAAGGCATGTATTATGACTTTCATTCATACACAAAATAAAAGCATGAGGTCTGGAATCTAGTAAGTATTCAATACATTTATTCATTGACTGACTGACTGACTGACTAAGTAAATGCTGCTTCAGAAAACACTTCAGGACTCTCACCCTGTATAGTGTCTCCTGAGAGATTTCCTTGGTTACATGAGAAAATTATGAGAGGCCAGTGTTCATAAAGGGAAAAGGCAATTAAACTAAATTGTGGGTCGGGAGTAACAATGGATCAATAACATTATTTTGCTTTCAAAGGACAGCCACATTTAGCCATCAAATAATTACAGGGACCTTTAAATGTTTGAGGTGTGACCATAAAGTAATGAAATGACTTCAATAAACAATACATGAAAACCAGTTTCATTAACTTAAAGTCACACTCTCACAGATACATTTAACATGCTGCTTTTACAATTAAAACAACAGCTATGAACAATTCAATGAGGTTCCAAACACACATTTTCAATTTTCTCAAAGAGCTTAAGAGTTCAATAATATAAGCAACTTATTTACTAGAATAGCTTTTAGTTGTAAAATATATAATAATGTATGAAAAGGCCAATAGAGGAAGATTTCAGGGATGCTTTGAAAATCGGGGCTCATTTCTCAGGATTCCAGGCTATTTCTAAATATGCTGAACTTTGAGTTTTCAACATTTGGAAACTTGTTTTATAGGCAACTTTATTCCCATAACCGTCTCAGTCTCACTTCCCAAGATAGTGGTCTATCAGAAACGAGGAATTTGGGAGGGGGGAACTGCTGAAAAAGTTGAATCACTAGAATTTCCTATTGGACTTGAACTTAGGTACACACAAAGAAACAACAGGGCAGTCAGTCAGTGAGAAAGAAAAATGTTTAAAGAATTAATTCCTGTCTAGTTCCAGTTTTCATGTCACAGAGGAAAAGAAGAATTTAATCAAAAACGCCCTAAATACATTTTCAGCGGGGCTAATGCATTTCTTTTTATTTCTAGTCTTTGCACCGCTGTAGGAAGCCAACCAACTCAAAAACAACTGCCCATCTCTCATCATCTTCTCATTTATCAATGTCCCCATACCTACGCTCTAGGCTGTTTCTCCTTTGGCAATTACTGTACCTTTATGAAGGAAGGCTATCTTTGCCATAATAACACATGGTTATTATGACATATGGTTGTGATGTTTAATCATCTTAAATCTAAAATGATTTTAAATGCTAAAAAGCACTTTATGTTTGAAAATGGCTTACCTTTGGAAATCTCCAGGCACAGAGGGGAAGGCTGTGACTGAAACATGAGGAATTTTTATTTCATTTCATTATTTTACTTTTTGGTTATTTTCTTCTAACTTACTGGGATGTATGTTAGTTAAAATCCATAACATTAAGATCCTGAACATTTTCAGCGCCCTATTTCTAAGTATTTTGTGTCACTGTTGTACTTCTTTATGACTATGATTAATAGGCCTAAATAATACGGTCAAACAGTAGAAAAGACAGAAATAATCTTTAGTCTTTATCTTCTGGGCAAAGGTACGGTATATTTGGCAGGAACAGATGAAGCCTCTTTGAGTCCTAAAACTGTTCGTCTAATACAGCCATCAGAATTCAAAGTCACAGATAGGTATAATATACAATCATGTTTAAGCAGTGTATTTTTTGGTCCCCAGATGGAGAGATTAGTCCAGCCGCTGTTTTATTTTTAATCCTTAACTCATTTGTTTCTTTCAAAAGTACTTTTCTATTTAAATTTGTTACGACCCCTCATTGCAACAAAATACTATTATCATAAATCCTTTCCTAGTGCGGGCAACCACCCCTTGAACACAGCAGATAACTCATGTTCTTTTGCATCACATAACCCCATGTAGCTTCCTACAGCGAGGCAAGCACCTCAAAGAGCTGCAGTGTGGGTTCTTCAGAAGGAACCTAGGGGGTTCTTGAGCCCCATAGCGAGGGCAGACTCAAACAGCAGCAGCAGCTGGCAGGTGATTGCAACTGGGAAGGGAGGTATGCAACAGTCAAGAGGTAAAATAACAAAATCACAGAGTTTGCTATTTTACCTTATTGGAGACCAAGAAAATCTTGGGAAGTACTTATGTACTTCAGTTTTACAATCCAAGTGGTGCACTGGGTTTCCAGATTGTATAGTTCGTATTAAATCAATTTTATCATCGATTGTTTCTCCTGATGTTAAACAGATCTGATGACTACTCTAGCCACCACTGTAGGTGTTTATTTAAAGAACACATTTTCCACAGCCTGCTCTCCATTTTACAGCTTTACTGGAGCATTCTCATGTCAACCAAGCCCCCTGGGCTTTTAGAAGTGATGAATCCTAAAAGATGTTTTCCCCACAGAAACCACAAGGTAAATGTAACAAGTAATCAATCTTCTGAGCAGCAATCAGGCAACCACTTAACGAACATACTACACAAACAAAATAATTAATCTAAGCACTGTCCCGAATAGTAATTAATCTAATCGGCTCCAAGTGATATATTTGTTCACTGTACCCTATTTTGTTTCATAGTTGTCATAGTTGAAGGTGTCAGAGACAGTACAAATGTGTTAACCAGTTTAAAAGAATACTAATTTCAGGAGGAAAGTGTGACACAAATGTTTATGCAGTGTGGGATGTTCGTTCCCTTGTTTACAAAGGAGAACAACACATATCACTGTCAGACTGAAACAAAAAGGACAAATGCTTTAAAATAAAGGAGGAAACGCCAGTCCCAAACATCAGGCAAGCCAGTAAAGACCTGAGACAATTATAATATGATCTGGACCAATAATTGCCTCCTGGGTAAGGGCAGGTAAACTTAATTATAAATGTCCTGATGAATGAAAATGAAATAAAACAGAATGAAAAGTACAGAGCCAAAAGAGTACCCTTCTCTAAGATCTGTGACACACCAAGAAGAGATGGTTGATTTGCCAGGAAAATGGGTTGCACAGGAACTAATTCTGATAGCTTAGAATAAAAGGCTAAACATAAATCCTTTATCATCTATCTCTTTTTTTGGATCCTGAATTCAATAATTTCAAGCATTATCAGCTACCTCTTATCATTGAACTTCACTTTATGTCACAAAGACCAAATCTTTATTGCAGGGTGGCTGCTGGGAGAGTAAAAAGGAGCCACCAGATTGGATTTACAACTGACATTTGGCCCAGTAGTGTAATATGTAGTGGTATTCAGCCTCACCCCAGGTCAGACCCTACTGAGTAAAGGCGCTTTCTCAAAATTGTGTTTTTAACCTAAGGAAGCTGAGCGAAGTCATCTTCAGATTTTTAGGCTTTTTTGAAAAATTTCCATGAAATTGAGATTGCATGGTTATAAAACATTCTCCCTGGCATCCTTTAGTTCTTCTTGGTGGGAAAAGGAAGCGAAGAAAGCAGGAATTCTAGAGGAAAACACTAAGACACATCTTCTTACAGCAAAGATGGTGACAGGATGTATGGCCATTTTGTGGTTTCTGTACCACCTATGCCTATCTCTGGTATTGGGGATATTCCTCCACTACCACTACCACCCCTGCAGGAAGGCTGGTCTAAGTGGTCATGTTTGCACCAGATAAAGCTACAGCTTGAACAGCTAACTGAAACAAGAGTGGACACTTGAGCCAGCGAAGCTTATAGGCTGGTCTGAGCCATTAAGACACTCTTTCCTAGGAATATGGAATTCAGACACTGAGACATTGACTTTGTTAGTTGTGGGGAGCCCTGACGCAGAGCCAAGTGATGTCCAGGTAGAAATCACTGCCTTAGCAAGCAGTGATTTCTAAACCCACCCACGGGCAAGAAGAATAAGAGGAAACAGCAAAACTGAACAAAGAAAGTCAGTCAGTTTAGAGAACCAGGGTAAGGGCCCAGAAGCAGACCAAACAGCAGAAAATGCCCCAGAAATGGAAGGAGACATCTCTTCTCAGTCTAACCCCATGTGGCCTTGATGTCTGTAGTTTCCTGTTTTTAGAATTGGTGTGATTCCCTGCTGGATCTATTCAGTAAACACCGTGTTTACATGCATTGGTTTCTGTGACTTTAAATATAACATTTCTTGAACAGAAAAGAATCACCAAATAGAAAAATCTGGGAACAGGCATACAATTAGCAAGTAGAAAATCAGTTACTGGGTTTCAAAAGAACAATAGGTTACAGAGCTTCAGTAAAAGATTCCACATAAAAAAAGGATGTCAGTGAAGACTTTAATTTGGCCTGAAAAAAACAAACAAACAAACAAAAAACAACCAATAACAATAGCCAAACTTTATAGAATGCTTACTATAAGTTGGGCACTTGTATAAGCATTTACATATGTGAGCCATTTAATCCTTATAACATCCTCTGACACAGATGCTATAATCCCCATTTTGCAGGTGAGGAACTGATGCAGAGAGAAATTAAATAACATGCTCAAAATCCCACAACTATTAAGTAGGTAGAAGTGAACCATGGAGGTTTATAAGCCCAAGACATCTGTTGTTGAAAATAGGTAACACAAAGAAACACAATATAGGAACATATATCGCGGCAACATTTCCCAAAGTGTATCTCCTAATACGCTATAGTTACAAAGTGTAACTATTAATCCCAGGGGATGTTCACAGTTGTTATTTTACAGGAAAGGTCTTGGTACTCAGATAAATTTGGAAAACTTTGGGTCAGACAATGTAAAATAAATTCAAATATATAATGAATATATATGTACATATATATGATCTAATAATATATATGAGCTAATATATAGCATAGATTTTCAAGAGGGAGATATTTTATGTAGTTTCCTTCCAAACTTATTTGACAACAGAGTTCTTTTTTAGGGTGGTCTCATCAAAATAGCACATTCTGGGAACTTCTATCTTAGAGAAAAATTAAAGTAGTAATTTCTTATGGGTTCAAATACATGCATAACTCCCCAAAATAACCTCCTAATTTCAGTCAATAGCTAAATTTCTGATGAAGTAAATCAGAACATTCTTAAAATTTTATAAGAAGCTAGCACAACCACCCCAGTTCCCATTCATGAAAGGAAAACATAAAATTCAGCACTTTGGATTCAAAGAAACACTGTCTTCCATTTTTTAACACCCTCCTGGACTTGGGATGTGATGAGAATAAGAAGGCTGAATAATAATTGACAGGTTAATAAAATTGCTTATATTGTGATTGTCATTATAGATTCAGTGAACTCAATTTGATAGCCACAAGAAATGAAAAATGTTTGCCTTAAATCACAGAAGACTTGAGGACAAGTGGATGGTGAAGATGCATATACAATCTTAGTTCCTCGGTAAGATTAACTCCGTGTTACCCCCCATATCTGCTATAGCACCAAATTTATAATGGCAGCTAAAAATCTCAGACTTTCCCAAACCAAAAGCTAGCTTCACCACCACTTGCTACTCCCACCCTAGCAATAGAAGAAGATATTATATACTTGAACATCTTACTAAGTATGCGATGCTGCCACTGAGCATCAGTAAAGTGATCATCAGTGAATCCTCACCATCTTTATTCTGGAGTCAAGGCCTCAAACAGAAGCATCTGATTGGCCAAGTCAAGGTCACATGACTGAGCCCTGGCTGCCAAGAAGCTTTGAAAAGGTTTCTTTCCCTTTCTTAACATCTGCACTCGGAGACAGGGTACTTGTTCTAATGATATTACACACGGTGGAATGTTTCCTTTAAATAGTAAGGCACACTGGCAAGTAGGATAGCTAAAAAGTGGCAAAAGTCTACTACAATGACCAGGGACCATTTTGAGTGACAATTTCAAGTTCTGCAGGAACCTATAAAACTGACCTAAATAAACAGTTACAGTGGGTGAGGTTGGGCCATATCCACTCAACCTCACCTGTGGGCTCCAGCCTCTGACTTCCTTGTTTTGGCTGCACTTGAAAAGGTGGGTGTCAGACACATTTTAACTGAGCAGAGGACAGCAGAGGCCCTCAAGGCCAGGATGGCTGATGGAGCCCACAGCTGAGACCCTCACTTCACTTGACGCTGACAGCGTTTCTCTTATTACAAGTGTCACTTGATGGGAGTAAATAAGATCCTCTTGTTTAAGTAACAGATGGCTGGCATTGCAATGTTGACATTCAGGAAGCCAAGAAAAAAAGGTGACCATATGAACTGGAGAGATGGGAATAGACTAAGTACTAAGACTGGGACCCAATCCCACAGCACTCAGATAGAAATTAGAAGAGAAGGTCCATGCTTCCAAGTATAGCTCTATCTAGAATTTACCAACCCGCCCTGAAAGGCACTATGCTTATAATTATAGGTATCATCTCATTTAATGCTCTGAACAGTCAAATGAGGTGGATTATATTATTATACCAAGTTTACAGAAGAAGAAACTGAGTCTTAGGTACTTGAAGTCACTTACCCAAAGTTATAAGCTCCTTAGTGACAGAGACACCTCGCCTATCTGACTCTAAGCCCTGTGCTCACAATTAATGATCCCTTAGGCTTGTTTCTATCCCATTCATGGCTCTGTAATCTCATTTTTAACATATGACTGAAAGAGAAAGAGAGACAGACAAAGAAAAGACTGGCTAATTAAGTAATGATTATTTCTGGTAGGACTGAGGGTGCTATTGTGGCATGACTAATGGCACTGCACTTCCCATGTAGTATTCAGGAAATGGCTGGTCAGGTGTGTGCAGATGGAAAGCCTCAGAGGTATAGATTATTCTCCTGGAGAATTACCCTTTCGGTTTCTTCCACCAGAGCCTCACAATAGTCTCCTGAAATGTACCTCAGTGAAAAATCAGGCAGAAAGGCAGCTTCGTCTCTGAATTCACTGGGTTTTTAGGGTGACAGCCACATCAAGAAAGCCATGGAGAAGTAGCAGAATATGTGACATGCCTTTCTAGGAATAACCCAATGCCTGGCTGAAAGCTGTAATTCTCACCAAGAAAGAAGCATACAACGGATTTTACAATTTACATGTGGGTGTTGTGTGTTATGAAAAATTAAACTTACTACAAATGCATTTACCTCTATTATAAAAGGGATCTTGGATTTTACAAGACTCATTGAAAAGCTCCTTTAAGTACTCAGTTCCTCTATTATAGTTCAATGAGTTTTTTATAACTTATTACACAAGGTCCCTGAGATAGCAAAATTTAAGATTTCAGTATTAGCAGCTACTGCAATAAAGTTTTCAGCATAAATAAAAAATAATCCTTTTAAAATTATAATGTACATATAACAGGAAACAGGAGTAGATGAGAAAAATCAAATTTAAACTCAGCTTCTCAAGATTATGCATACTATATGAATTGAGGTTTGGATGTATTTCCCTATTGTAAAACAGGGATTAATAAATTTATAGTAGTATTCCTTTATGAACAATTGCATTTAAGCTTTCATTTTCCACAAGGGCCTCTTTTGGCTTAAACAAAAAGAATAAAACTCTAATGTTGACATTACGATATAAGCAAGTTGAGCATACCTAACGTGCCTCTAGGTTGTCTATCGACACATAAACTTGCATAAATTTGCCATAAATTCATAAATAGACAACTAAACATTATGTAACCAGTATCTAAACACTTTATAGTCTACTATATTAAGAATTAAATAAATTACCATATAGAAACAAATGTTTTTAACTACTAATTTAGAGATTTAGAATTTATTGTTATGTCTTTTTAAAAAATTGTTTTAATAAGATAATAACAAAAATTCACATCATTTATTGAACACCTAGCACATGCCCAGCTCTGAATTAGGCTCTTTACATTCGTCGTAACATTTAACTCAGCCACTTGCGGTATAGGTGTTACTATTCCCATATTATAGAGGACAAAATAGTAACTTAGTATTAATGGCTAATTTACCCAAAAGTACATGGGTAACAACATGTGACAAGCTGTTCGAACTCTGATGTGCTTCCATGACTATTATTCCCGACTCCCTTGCTTCTTGCCCTTGTTTACCTAAAATAACTGCTGTGAAATTATGTGCCCAGATGAACATTCTCTAAATCATTCAAATATAGCAGCATCGAACTAGAACAAGAAAACAGTATTGATTACAAGCATGGGTAAAAATCAACACAATAAATGCGAGCAAAAAGAAGTATATATATAAATGGTGAAAAGCAAATTAAACTTTAAAAATCATTTCAATTTAAGAACTAAGCATTGGCAGCAAGAGCAGAGATTTCTTTTTTCTTATAATAGCTGAATAGGCTGATAGCTCATTTCATTGTGTAACAATATTCTGATTTTTCTCCTGAAGCTGGAAATGCCTATTTTCCAGAATGAGAAAAATACTTACACTTATGTAAACTTCAGTGGTAAATTATGCATGCTCAATGAATCCACAAGTACAGCCCTGGGTTTGCTTAAGGTTCTTGAGGCATAAGATGCAGGTGCCATGATGATAATTTATCAACCCCTGGATTTTTAGTCATCTATTCAGATTATGCTGATTGTGTAAGGAATGTTCATGGTTTAAAACAAACTAGATAGGGGCTTCCCTGGTGGTGCAGTGGTTAAGAATCCACCTGCCAATGCAGGGGACACGGGGTTTGAGCCCTGGTCCGGGAGGATCCCACATGCCGCGGAGCAACTAAGCAGGTGCGCCACAAGTACTGAGCCTGCGCTCTAGAGCCCGCGAGCCACAACTACTGAGCTCGAGTGCCACAACTACTGAAGCCCGCACGCCTAGAGCCCGTGCTCCGCGACAAGAGAAGCCACCAAAATGAAAAGCCTGCGCACTGCAACGAAGAGTAGCCCCCGCTCGCCGCAACTAGAGAAAGCCCGCACGCAACAATGAAGACCCGACACAGCCCAAAATAAATAAATAAAATTTATTAAAAAAATAAAAAATAAATAAAACAAACTGGATAGAAAAATTCCTGCAGCCACCCCTCCCCCACCATACCATTCATTATTGAGCTCCATGGATGTGAAAGATGAACACTTCTGTGTCTTTTTTTGATATAGTTCTGAGAAAGTACTATTAGCTAACAAATCCAGCCCATAATAAATCTTTATTTACTGCCCACCTGGCTATAGCCCTATCAGTATCAGCAGGAGAAAAGATAAAATCTTATCAGTAAACTGTGCAGACACCAGATGCAGTTTCCCTTTCAGTACTTGGGGTATGTGAATCGCATATTAGTTTCATTCAGCAGGCTCCAAAGTGACAGCTAAATTCTTCAGCAGGAGATGCACTGCCCGGCATGTGCCACACTAAAGGTCCTGCTGCCTGCTCCACACCCTTCACCTTCTTCCAAAGATCTATGAATGGGGAGAGAGAGGCAGAGAGAGACAGAGAGCCAGCAAGCAGGAGAGGGAAGAAGAGAGGAAGGGGAGATAAGAGAAGGGAGAGACTGAGGAGGAAGGGAAGGGGACAGAGAGAATGGAACCTCAAAAATATAACAATATACAAAATTACTGAAATAATGGATCATTTATTCCCTATGAAAAGCTGAAAACAGAAATATAGAGTGGAAAAATTTAAAGCTCTAATACAATTGCACATAATGACAGCGTCTGTATTAGAGAATGAAAGGGGGTCTATTATTTCTAAGACGGCAGTACTGGTTTATATGGCGCAGCAGATGTGGGAACATAATACAAGACATCACACGTGGCACATTTCAGAACAAGTTAAAGGGATGGGGCTGTAGAGGGGAAATCAAATAGTCAACACTTTAAAATTTTCAGAATCGTGAGTTTCTAAAGTTACAGGCAACATAAAGGAAAAGAAAATAGTTCAAAATTTTAGTTTTATCTATTTAACTAGTATTTTGTATCCACAGGATAACTAAATGTAGATAACACTAACTGTTTATCGGTTTTTATCTACATAAAGTATATATATATGTACCTATATATAAATAAACAACAGACAATCTCATATATGAAGTTATTAACCTACACACTGGCTGCAGTAATAGGTATATCTTTCAAATTTATTTATTGTACCAACATGTTTTTATCTTCTGGCAATTATTGCCGTAGATTGAAAAATGCTTTATTGCTGAACGTTTACTTTACCTCTAAGATATTTACAAAGTGGAAGTTAGTAATTTAGTTTTTTATTTCAAAATAAAACAAAACCTTCCTAACTCATTATACATCCACACTTCCACTTTACTGGACAAAATGATGCTAAGTTTTGATGAAACTTGGAATAGAAGTAATACATTTAAAGAGTGAAGGTATAAAGAACTGAACAGTTCTTTCTTTTATTCTGTCTACCTAGCCTTATCACTTAAAACGATTCAAGTACAAAGGGCCACACAGTGAGAAACAAATCTCTCAATCACTTGAGCCCTAGCATCCTTCCCTTGTCCAAAAGCAATATTACCAATTTATTATGCAATTATTCCAAATAGAGTCTATGTATATGTACATAAAAATACTGAGTGAAAAAATCAAGGTACTTAACAGTGGGGACACTTGTTTTTTTCATTCAATATGTCTTGGAAACTGTTCTATCTTTTAAACTGATAAACAGATTTCCATTTTAAGGATGCACCATAATTGATTTAAGTAGTCCCAATTCATGTTTATTTAGGTTTTCTCAGTCTTTTTTGCACTTAAACATTTTTTGAGCCAACTTTTGGGGTCACTTTTCCATTTCCAAACTTACTGCTTTTTCTAGAAATGCTCAAATTCAATTCTGATGTTACAAGTATAAAACCTGCACAAGAATAGCTGCAAATGTACAAGGAGAAACATACCACATGGAATATAAATGTGAGCAGAAAATATTTTGTATAATTTTTCAAAGGAATAAAAGTCCAGTTCACAAGTTAGGATTTTCAACAAACCCCTTGATGTTCTCTCTGATCAAGACTTAGAAATTTAAATCAGAAACCCTCTGGCAACCTTACCTCTAAGTAATCAAAAGCTCACTTTCCCTGTATATGACATATTGACATATGGTAACCTCTTACTCCAAAGAGTTATTTCCTCTCAAATAAGGTTTTTCATTATTTTGTTCCCTGGTTGCATTTAATCCTTCAGTATAAAATTTTTTCCCCTTTAATTTGGGAATCTGACAAAACAAAGGTATTTCTGAAGCACAAATGTTCACTTACGCAGCTCAGTGAGATCCAGCCACAACATGAAGTAAATGAGGTGGTCAAGTGGTAGAGGGAAAAGATTTTTTGTTTGCTGTAGCAAGCAAATCCTACTTTTATTCATTTTCAGCATGCAAGAAAATACAGCAATTACCTTATAAAGTACAGAAAGGTTAGAATTAGTGTGCATCCAAAGCTTGAGGTATGGTCATTTTGTAGACCACAAACACAGGAAACGTGGACTGGTTTGTTAACATGTCTTATGTGATATTATCTGGCATTCTATAAAGCCCAGAAGCTAATCTGCAATTGTTATACTATTCAGTGCAACTTAGTGGTAGGGAGACTTTCTCTTGCCACAAATTTCTAAAGCCTTTGAGTTAAGTGGTATTTGGATATTCTCAATAGTATTTTTCTTTACACCGTATTTGCACATACATATATACATCCATGGGCACTGTGGAACAGGTGGTCAAAAGTTTTTTTAGTCAGTTCAGGCTTTAAAGACAGTAATACGAAGTACCTCCCTCTTTCTTGCCCTAAAACATGTTCATGGCATCAAATGATCTCCCATATCAAGTCAAGCAATCAATCAAATTTCTTAATATGTGGTATAGTTGTGATGCCCTTTAGCCAATCACTACATTGTCTTTAGGAAATAGGGTGACTAATCCAGGGAAGAGCTTGGTACAAATATTGACATTTTGTTGTTTTGGTCACTGCTGTGCTTTGCCCTGTTTGAGCTGCTCCAGTTATAGAACGAAGGGTTTAGTATGAGGCTCTCCAGATAACTTTTAGTAGGGCTCAAAGGTCATGGGTTATGGTTTGCTTGTTCCTGCCTTCTTACTAATATCCTATCACAATGTGATTATATTTGGACATTCTTTGTGTAGAACGTTCACTGAAGGCAAAATTTTCTGTATAATAAACATCACTACTTCACCCTTTCCATTTATATCCAGGCTTGGCTGTTCCAGGAGGTCTCCTGTCCAAGAATCCATTAGTAATTTATCAAAAGAGCAAATGTCATTATGCAGGAAGCCAAGGGAACTATTTTGCATTTGATTTCTGGTTCTGATAGCATTACTATTGATTTAGTATTCTCCAGCATGACATGGGCTAGACACAACAGATCATTGTATTTTTGACCTGTCAATCACAAATGATCCAAGGCTTTCCAAAATATTTGAGCATTTGAGAGTTGAAGGTGCATCTCACAGCCTGAAAACTATTAAATTTTAACTGAAATTCCCCAGCCCCAAAAGATTTAGTAAGGAGTTGCTGTGTTCACTGTTAAGAAAGAAACTATTTTTAATGAAGAAATCTCAATAGTTATTTCCCAAAATGCTTGAAATAAATTAAGAGCAAAGTAAGAAAAAGTTGGAAGAAAAACAATGCAATGTAATTAGCTCGTTTTTAAAAAACCAAAACCCAAAATGAATTTGAAGATATTATTTTGAATTATCATCTCCCCAAAAAAGAAACTAAAAACACAGAGAGTAGGTGAAATGAAGGCATTTCACATAATTTCAAAATAAGAAATTGAGGAATTGTTTCCAGTATAGGCAGTGAATTTATTTATTTTTTAATATTGTTTAATTGGTCAAACATACATCAGTTTCAGTTACTGAAAGAAAAAGCAGTGTGTTTATATTGTACATAAAGAATTTTCTCACTTTTTTTCACTAACTAAACAATGAAAAGCCAATTAGACTCATGAAAACCAATGGTTAGCTGGGTATTAATGAAAAGCATTAAATGCACGTAACTTTTTGCAAAGATCAAGAAGGTGTACATTAATATACAAATTTTTTGGCAAAAATAATATTACAAAATATCTAACAACTGCTGCTGCCCAAGCAGAATGGACACTTTCCCTACTAAGCTCAGATGCTGGCTCTAAACAGCCAGAGGTGCCCACTCCAGTGCCCACTGGTGGCCTCTTGGTCCTGGATCTGGCCTTCCGGGGTGTCTTGGAGTGCAAAGGTCAAGTGAACAGACTTTGGAGTTAAGCAACCTGACTTAAACTCCTGATTATGACATTTACTACTAGTGTGAAGTGACTTGACTTCACTAAATTTCCTAATCTGTAAAAATGAGGATATTTCATTCTACTTAAAAGAGACAAACACCCATACAAATATTTGTTGGCAGAGTTGGATAATTATACTGCAAGACCTTTCTTATCCTCACTGGCAAAATTTAAAAAAAAATTTTAAAAGCTGATCTGCAGTTGTTTCTGGAAGATATCAAACTGCATTTCTGATGTATCATAACCTCCCCCACACTTTAGAACACTACTATCTAACAGATCTTTCTGCATTGATGGAAATGTTTTATTTCTGTGCTGTTCAACATGGTAGCCACTAGGCACATGAGAGCACTCGAAATAAGACTAGTGCAATTGAGGACCTGAGTGTTTCACTTTATGTAATTTTGATTAACTTAAATTTAAATAGTGACCATGTTATTGGACAGCACAGTTCTAGAAATCTTAGTATTACGTAGGCTGGACTCCGTTTCCTTGATGATTCCTCTTCTATTGAGCTCTTCTTCCACAAAATCAAATGTAATTTTCATCCTTTAACCATCTGTCCCAGATCAATGGGTCTTAATCTAATGTTCCTATCCTACCCCAACTCTAACCCAACCAAATCATCATGTCATTAGTGGGTTCTTTCTCTGTCTCCAGTACCTCTGAACACCATGGCTCCAATGGTCACACACCCATTTCAGTCTCTGGCCTAACAGGACTAATAACTCTCATTTGATTGGATTTTAGTCTACACAACTGAGGAACTCTTTATCATCACCGTGGCTTTCAGGACAGGGCTCACTCTCTGGCCAAGAGTTCACGTTCCTCAGGAAATAGACTTCCTACTCCAGGATCAAGAATTTTAATTTGGTTCCATCTCAGGGTGTTCATTGAAAAACAAAACAGAAAAAGGTAGTATCAAGATGAGTATGTCAGATTATGGTATGTTAGTTCCTGCCCCACTCTTTCATTTCTATTCTAATCTAGTGTTTCTTATTGTCTGATCTGGTCCTTGGGTCCTGAGCTATTTAATCTTTGGGACTGATTTGAGACAGAGTATGAAACATTCATATAATCTACTAAGTCAGAAATTGCTAATGCTCCATGTCTGCCATTCATGTTGCTTGTTCAGGTTCTTACCTGTAATGTTCTATTTCTCCTTCCAGTCCTAACTCTCATGTAGATTTGCTTCACAATCCTAGACATGACTATTAGCCCCCTCACTGTGATTTCATAGCACTTCTACACTTCTTCATTCTGGCACTTATTACTTTGCCTGGTATAGAGTAGGTGCTCAAGAAATATGTATTGAACAAATGAACGACCTAGATTATAGTCATTTATTTGTCTATGTCTCTTGCTTAACTATAGCTTTTTAAATGTATGGGCCACACTTATTCATCTTTTTAATCCCTAATATTATGTGCCTGGAACATAGTGAGCATTATAAGTCATCCTTGGACCTAAATGACATGCAGGGGCTTCCAGCAATCTTTTCTGTTCTGACTACAATCTGAATAGGTTCTTCAAGCCCCCTACCTGTCTGGATTATCATCCGTATGCTTCATCCCTTGTAACATTGCTGTCTTCATTTCACTGGTCCACATACTATAATCACCCAGTTCCTTGTTGCTATTATTACTTTAAAGTTATCTTTTAGATTAATTAAGAATAAGAAAACTAAAAAACTTTATTTTACCTTCATTTATTCCTTCCCTAATGGCCTTCTTTTTTTATGCAGATCCAAATTTCTGACCTACCTCATCTTCCTTCTTCCCTAAAGAACTTCTTTTAGGGCTTCCCTGGTGGTGCAGCGGTTGAGAATCCGCCTGCCAATGCAGGGGGCACGGGTTCGAGCCCTGGTCTGGGAAGATCCCACATGCCGCGGAGCAACTGGGCCCGTGAGCCACAACTACTGAGCCTGCGCGTCTGGAGCCTGTGCTCCGCAACAAGAGAGGCCGCGAGAGTGAGAGGCCTGCGCACCGCGATGAAGAGTGGCCCCCGCTCGCCGCAACTAGAGAAAGCCCTCGCACAGAAACGAAGACCCAACACAGCCAAAAATAAATAAATAAATTTAAAAAAAAAGAACTTCTTTTAACATTTCTTACGGGACAAATCAGTTGGTGATGAGTTCTCACGGTTTTTGTTTGTCT
The DNA here is from genome assembly GCF_028564815.1 of Eubalaena glacialis. Classification (NCBI taxonomy): domain Eukaryota; kingdom Metazoa; phylum Chordata; class Mammalia; order Artiodactyla; family Balaenidae; genus Eubalaena; species Eubalaena glacialis. The sequence continues at coordinate 100,596,977 of NC_083718.1, forward strand.
GAGAAAGTGTTCATTTACCCTTTATTTCTGAAGAATAATTTTGATGGATATAGAATTCTAGTGGATTGCTTTTTCTTTCATCACTAAATACTTCACTCCATATTCTGCTGGCTTGCATGATTTCTGACCAGAAGACCACTGCAATTCTTATACTTGTTCCTCTATAGGTAACAGTATTTATCCCCCTGCTTTCTTTCAAGATTTTCTCTGTCTCTGACCTACTGCAGTTTGAACATAATATACCTAGATGTGTGTGTGTGTGTGTGTGTGTGTGTGTTTGGTATTTATCCTACCTGGTGTTCTCAGATTCCCGGATCTATTGTGTGTCATTAATTTTGGAACATGTTCAGCAATTACTACTTCGAATATTTCTTCTGATCTTTTTCTTTACTTTCTTCCCTTCTGTTATTCCAAATATGCATGTGTCACACCTTTTGAAAAGGTCCCACACTTTTTAGGATGTTCTGTTCTGTGTTTTGGGGTTTTTTTTCATTCATTCATTTTTTTCCCTTGCATTCCAATTTGGGAAGCTTTTATTGACTTATCTTCAAGCTCACGGATTCTTTCCTCAGGCAAGCCAAGTCTACCCATGAGCCCATCAAAAGTATTCCTCACTTTTGTTACAGTGTTTTTGATTTCCAGGTTTTCCTTTGATTTTCTTAGAGTTTTCCATCCCTCTGCTTACATTACCCACCTGCATTAGTATTCTATGGTTGCCTTAACAAATTATATCAAACTTAGTTGCCAAAAACAACACACACTTATTATCATACAGTTCCGTATCTTAAAAGTACAACACACGTCCCACTGGGCTAAAATCAAGTTGTAGGAAGAACTGCATTACCTTCTGGAGGCTCTAGGAAATAATCCATTTCCTTACCTTTTCCAGCTTCTAGGAGCTGTCTTCATTCCTTGGCTCATTGCCTCCTTCCTCCATATTTAAAGTTAGCAATGGTAGTTGAGTCCTTCTCACATTGCATCACTCTGACTTCCTCTTTTGCCTTCCTCTTCCACTTTTTAGGACCCTTGTGATTATATTGGGCCCCCATGGATAATCCCTGATAATCTATCTCAAGGCCCTTAACTTAAAGACATCTTCAAACTTCTTTTTGCCATTTAAGATAATATATTCATAGTTTCTGGGGATTATAATGTGGACACCTTGGCAAGGAAGGAGGGCATTATTCTGACTGCTCTACCATCTGTTCTTACATGTTGTCTACTTTTCCATTAGGGTACCTAACATATCAATCATATTTATTTTAAATTCCTTGTTTGATAATTCCAACATTTGTGTTATATTTGAGTCTGTTTCTGATGAATGCTTTGTCTCTTCAGACTGTTTGTCCTTGCTTTTTGGCATGCCTTGTAATGTTTTGCTGAAAGATGGATATATTGTATCAGGAACAGGAACTGACATAAATCAATCTTTAGTTTGAGGATTTATGTTAATCTGGCTAAAAGCTGGGCTATGTTTAATGTTTTCTATAGGTGTGTATGTGTGTGTAAATGTGTGTGCGTGTAAAATATATATAGATATCATGGGTTTGGTCTTCCATCTTCACTTTGAGAGCCTGAGTCTTGCAGTTTTTCACTTGAAATCCAGAGTTATTATACTGGGGCCCTGTGGGTGTGGTGGTAAGGTGTGGTAGAGGGGGAGTAATCTATACTCTTCCAATTACATCTCAGTGTCTTAGTAGGTCCTTCCTACTTGGGCTATGGTCTTACCAAAGTCACTCCAGTGACATATCTTATTTTCTCCCCTTTCCCTTATATCCTTCCCTGGTGCGGTGTTCCCAATATATTTCCTTGAAGACATGACCTCTGTGGACAACTTCGGATGTGACTGGAAAGCTAGAGGTATCTGGAATGGGAAGAATGCCTTTTCCTTAGCTGGGCCACAGATAAAGCCCTGAAGAAGTCTTTTCCCTGGAGAGTAAGCTTTTGTTATGAAGAAAGCTCTGGGCTTATTTCACAAGAATCACTCTTTGCCAGAGTAATGATGAAATGTTCGTCATGAGAACCTGGTGGGATTTCTGGAGGTAAAGCCCGTGGCTGTGTTAGGGACTCTCTGAGGCTGAGGTCCCTCAGAATTTCTCACACTCATGCTAGTCCACACTCAGCATCCAGTAGTTCATCAGAATTATTATTTTGAAGTGTTTCTACCGGTTTATGACTTCAGTGGCTTCTACTGCAGGTATGCAGTCTTACATGTTTCTCCCTGAATGAGCCTGTCTTTCTAGATTTGAGGGTGGTGATTTTCCTAGTAACCTCATCTCTTATGGGTCCAAGAGAACTCACTGATTTTCAGTTTGTCCAGGTTTTTCTTGTAAGGACAGCAGTGATGATTTCTAAACTCTTTACATGTGAGAGTTAAACCAGAAGTCCTAGAGCAATGACCTCCGAATTCAGACAAATTGAGTTTGGGTTCTGCTATTGTCATTCAGCAGCTATGTAACGCTGGGGAAATTGCCTAACCATTTTAAACCCCAGTTGCTGCATTGATAAAACTGGAATAATTATAAGATGCTAACATTAAATAAGGCATTGCTTTACATTGGGTCTAGCACACAGAGTGCTCAGTAACATTTAGCTGTTATTTCCCAAGGGCAATGTTCATTTGTGCTAATCCCCGATGCTCTGTTGGAGGCCCTGCCCCACTTCTTTGCATCCTGCCTCCCTGTCTCACACATGAGGCTCGATACTGCATGAGCAGTTCCCATACTGACAAATTTGGAAGCTATGGGTTCACTACCAGCCTCCTCATTTTAATCATTAGCCTTTATCCAATGGAAGGTGGTAATTCCTGACCATCAATGTTTTGTCCATGGGGACCAATTGATCTTGGGCTTTCCTGGGAATTAGAGTGTGTTGTTAAGAGGGAGTCAAGGAGAGATTCAAATATTGCCTCTGTCATTTTTCAGTATCACCTTAAGCATGTTACTTAACCTCTCTGGGCACCAGTTTCCTTATTTGTACAATAAGGCGAAATAGCTTACGGAATAGCTGTGCAGATCAAAAGAGGCAGCACGTACAGCATTTAGAACAGTGCTTGGCAAAGAGTAAGAATACAGGAAGTATTAAATATGATTTTCATTAACCATATATGTCTGAAAAAAAGTGAAAAAGCTTTCTTGAGCATCTCAACATCTCCAGACCATTATTTCATTGTTATCAAATTTATAAGTTATTCTTTCTCTATTACCAATTTTCATCCTATATAAAGGTAAAAATCATTTACCAAAAGGCCTATCTCCAGAGTAGAGAGTTACAGAACAACACAAGCAAAATTAGTGCAGGTAGTTCTTTGCCCTTTGATCTAATGCACCTCTCGCTCCAAAACAAAAAATCTTATACTGCTATAGAATAGACGACAGTGAAGGCAGGAACATGAGATGCAAAGGTGATTCTCATTACATGGCTTCCAGTGAGGAGAACTCAATATAAAGGGAGCAAAAGAGTGGGAAAAAATGTCAAAAATCAAATGTTCGTATCCATTAACCACCCTGAACAGGCAACAGACAATTAAGTAATTAATCCATAATCAAAATCTACAAACAAGGTTTCCATTCCATGTGCACTCCCTAACCACTGTATTTGAAAGCTGTCTGGGGAGGAGTTCTTGCTTCTAGGTATAGGGAATAGTAAAAGACCATGATTGTCAGGGAACTCACTAAAAGAACTTGACTACCATGCAGAATGTTTTCCAAAATGCCATGAGCACATTTCTTTTCCAATAGGGGATGTAATTTATCAATTGTTAAGATTGATTTTCTCAGTACAGCTTTTTAGATGGGCTTTGAAACTGTACACATTGCATTTCTTTTTTAAATCCATAATCAAGGATGCTTGCTTAAGGACCTAAAATTTTGAATATCACTGAATGATCCAAAGGCTAGCCCCAGTGGGATGCCTGAGTTTAACAGACTCCACATAAAACAACAATCATTTCAGAAATATTTAAGCTCAATGAAATTATATTCTGAGACCCATAATGCTCAATAAACAGAGAAGTGCAAATGCTTAAAAGTAGTGGACTAAGTCTCTGACTGCCTAGTAATATTTCTTATCTTTTATCTCCAGGGTTTTGCTGGTTTATACAAATCTGAAATTGAAAGTTGTTATTCTCAGCACAGGTCTGTATGCTTTAATGTTTTCATAATCTCATATTTATGGATTTTAGGCAAATGCACCAGTTATACCACATACAATCCTGAAACAAAGGTAAAACAGTGTTAGTGGTCGCTGAAAGTAAATGCAATCAAAATGATTAAAAGTTAATAAAAATTATATTATTTCCACAAAACAGTAAAACACATATTCCGATGAGATTTGTGCATAAACTTCATTGTAAACAAAATAAAGTCCAATATTTGAGCTTCCAACTTTAATTTGTTCCTCTGTAGTCTGAGCTATATGCACTGTCATTATCAGATAATGTCTATGCAGCTGAATGCTATTAGTACCCTCCATTTTGACTAGACTATTATATTATAAAACATGAGATTGGGCAATTTTACATCTACTCCTTTCACTGATTCTGACTCGTAAGTAGGCAGTCAATGGTGAGTACAAGATGCAAAGCATTCCAGAGTAGAAAGAAAATTAAATTTGGCTCATTACTTCTGTTAACTATACAAATATAATATCTTCAAGATGAACAGCAGCAGACTTTAATATAAATAAATACACCGTTTAAGATCCCAAATCAGCAACAAAATTTATGAGACTACTTCAAAATGATGATGCATTTAAAAGGAGATTATATTTTCAAAGGAACTGCTCTCTTTAAACTGTTAGCAATATAGGCACATGGTAACACTAATTAGTGGGTGAGAGAACACAAGAATATTTATTAAAAGAAAAGGGAGAATTGCTTCGTTTGCAAATATTTTCTCCCGTTCTGAGGATTGCCTTTCGTCTTGTTTATGGTTTCCTTTGCTGTGCAAAAGCTTTTAAGTTTCATTAGGTCCCATTTGTTTATTTTTGTTTTTATTTCCATTTCTCTAGGGGGCAGGACAGGAATAAAGACGCAGACATAGAGAATGGCCTTTAGGACACGGGGAGGGGGAAGGGTAAGCTGGGACGACGTGAGAGAGTAGCATTGACATATATACACTATCAAATGTAAAATAGATAGCTAGTGGGAAGCAGCTACATAGCACAGGGAGATCAGCTCAGTGCTTTGTGACCACCTAGAGGGGTGGGATAGGGAGGGTGGGAGGGAGATGCAAGAGGGAGGGGATATAGGGATATATGAACATGTATAGCTGATTCACTTTGTTATACAGCAGAAACTAACACAACATGGTAAAGCAATTATACTCCAATAAAGATGTTAAAAAAAAAAGAAAGAAAGAAAGAAAAGGGAGAAACGAGGGAAGGCACAAGATCCAGAGCTTCTGGTTTCCACTGAAGTAGGAAAAGATACGCAGAGAAAAACTCATTTAAGCAGAGTCATTTGAGAGTTTCTCTAAGCATGGGGTACAAACAACATTGGTTGATTTTTTTTCACATATAAAGAACTCCATTCTGCAACAAGTACCTTTCATATGTTGTCTTTTTGGATCTGTGCTTTCCTTCACTTGAAAAGATATTATTACTGTAAAAATGATCTGACCTTGAAATGTTTTAGTAGCTAGGAAACGAAGAAGGTTACATATGGTAGCCCTTTATTCTATTCACCTTGACTCAACAGGAATAAAGACCAAATGAGACTAATCCTGGAATTTGGTCTGTTGAATGTTCACACAATACCAGGGTGATAGCCAGAGTTTCTGAATCAAGTGGTCTTTCCTTCTCCAGGAAAATCATCCACAGTACAAATTACCACAGATATAAGGGAAATGCCTGGTGAGTCTCTAGACTGATTTCATTTGAGGATTCCTAATGAAGGGGTCAATCTATGGACTACATGTGTTTCTTCTATTATAGCCACATATTAATTTCATTTCATTCTCTTTGGCAACAGTATGCCTTCCACTGCTTAGCAGTGTCCAAGATAGTGGAGAAAGAACAAATGCCATTGAGGGCCAACTAACAGGTACTGGGAGCTTGCCCTCCTTCAATCTGTACACCTCACTGGCCTGAACTGGACAAGTACCACTCAGGGGTTAACCTGTTTATTTACCTGCCCTCTGTTAAAGGTACTGTAATTTAATAAGCGATGAAGTTTTCAGAATTGTAATTAATTTTCATAATGTATGATAACCTAATGAACTAATATCACAAGGAGCTAATGATTAGCCATGTGAGATGAATTAGCCCTAAGATATAATGAATAATCCTAGAAAAGTATGGAGTCTGTTGGAAAGACACACAGAAATATACTCAACATAAATCGCTTATCTGAATTAACCACTATTTACCAGTGGTAAATGGCAATCAGGAGTTGAAGCCAAGCTGTTTAACTCCAAAGCCTGTTCACGTGTTCTTGGCACTTTTCAAGATATCCTGGAAGGCCATACCCAGGACTGAGAGGCCACCACTGGGTAGAGTGGTGGGCACCTCTGGCTGTTTACGCCAGCATCTGAGCTTACTAACTAGAATGAACTTTTATGCTCATTGTAATGGCCGTATGGTCACTGTATTCATCTTTTATTGTACAGGTAGTTTATGCACATTATCTCTTTAAAAAATCTAGAAGATAGGAATATTTACCTTTGTTCTACACGTGAGGAAACTAAGGTCTGAGAGTCGAGTACTTTGCCATACATTTAATAATTATGAGAGCCTGGCTTCAAACTAATCTTTATCTGACCCCAAAGTCCAAGCTTGCACCTAGTCTACCACAATACCTCTTTCATCCACTGGAAGTCAAAATGGATAACATGGATAACACATTAAAAGTTATCCATTCCAGGAAGAATTCCATGTGGTACAAGGAAAGCTAAACTCACTCATCTTTGAAATTGATTAATAACTGTATCATGGGGCTGTGTTGTCTATCAAGGCCAACTAGTAAGTCAAATGATGCCAACTACTCTGTATTCCTAGGCTCTGAGCATTAAACTATGTTCAGTTTTTGGCAGACCTAGAAATAATAACTCACTTTCTTGATACAGTTTAAAAACCACATTCCTATATAGTGCATGATTTGAAGATCACAGAAATACATCAGGAATATTATTATTAATACTCCCATTTTAAATATGAGGAAACATACTTAAAGTCAAAAAGGAAAAGGAAAAAAAAGGTGGGGAAACAGAATTTTAGAGCATTTGTTTAGCTAAGATATACAGAGTCAGCATTCAAATGCGACTCTTATCAACTCAGTCTTTCCAGAACCTTAAAAATCTCCAGCTTCCAGATGCCCTGTACCCACTCTTCAGCCTAGTTATTCTCCTAGAGCTCTCCCTGGTCTTACACATGGAACAAATCCTGCGAGGACTGCAGACTTGCTAGGATTCTGTCTGATGTAGACAGTCCATCAGTGGGCTGACTGCAACCTGAAGTAAAGGGCACCGTAGTTATCTTTTCTTCCCACAATAATACTGGCACTTTATATCACTATTAGGCCTAGGGATGTCCAGAAGTAAAAATGTCTTGTGATGTCATTTATTTCTTAAGGATTCAAGCTTTCATAACTATTTTACAAGTGCTTATAAAATTAATACAATAAACAGGTACAATAATCCAGCAAAAAATAATAATAAAAAGAAACTACACATTTTAGGATTAGTACTAGTATTATCACATATATTTCATTCTCAGTTTGCTCAATTTGTATTCCACATTTTGCCTTAGTGAAGAATTCTAGGACCAGTCTTTGCCATCTTTACAAAAAAACCAAATTCCCAGAGACCACAGAACAGTGTTTCTTCAGAAACAAATTCGCTTTTCAGGGTCATTAACATATTCCCATAGGTGTACAGGAGTTGAGCAACTCTGAGGGAAAATGCATTAAACCACCACATTTTTTTCCAGCCCCTTCTCAGAGGATCGTCATCATTTCCAATAGAATTCACAGTAAATGCAGAAATACACGACACTATGACTTACGTGAAGGAATCAGTTGCGACTCTGAAAAGAATATTTTTTAAGCCAAAAAAAAAAAACAAAAAAAAAAAATTTGAAGTTTCTGCAAACTGTCATGGCATAGCAAACTTTTGAGAAGTGGGAAGGGACGATACGATATTATAGGGATCAGCTTCCCCAGTCCCCATAGAGCAGACTAACACACTAGCACCTCTACCTCTAAGCCTTTTCCCAATTGTTTCTTCTTTCAGAACAGAATCCTTTTCAGAAGTTCTCATTTAAAAATAAATGAAAACAACTTTGAAATGTACTAAACACATCAAAATTCTTACAGGATAAATAAGTCACTCGGGACAGACAGGATTAAGAGCCTGAGAGGGCAGTGAAGAAATCTTCTCCTTCCAGCTTTTGTATTGCTTGCTGTCTTTTATTTTCAAAGAAGGCATACTTGATGAGAAAATGACATCAAGTGTATACAGATGTGGATGAAAAGGCCAATGCTGGATCAACTGAGGGCATGTACGTATTGAGCACAGAACTGACTGTCCTTCAATCAATTGGTAGTGAGGCTATCAATCCAAAATGGGGCTGCTAGCCAAAAACTCCTTCTTCATTTGAAACATTTCCACTCTCCTAGACTTGCTGCCAGCCCAAAGTCTTTGCTTGATATGAGCAGATCTAATCTGTACAGTACCTTGATGGGCTTGCTGTGCAGCTCTTTCATCTAGCATGAAGCCAGTCTGAGGCTTTGTTTCATCGCATCCGCAGGCATTTTTACCAATTTCCTGCTTAGAAGGAGGTCCCCGCTCCACTGACAGCAGTAACTTGGATGTTGTGAACAACGATCAGCCAAACAGAGATGCGCTGGGAGAGCAATGCTTCCCCACCTGGTGGGCTGACCACATACAGCATAGGATCTCATTCATTACACTTTGGTCTGGCCACTGTGTTCACATACCCATGATACCAAAAGATACTCCTCACTGGCTGATGATGCTGTTTTTGGTTGATCCAGGCCTCATCGCCTTATATCAGAATTAGAAAACTATCAACATCTGAACATGAAGGATGCCAGTGCCATATTTAACTTCCCTGATCCTCAGTTTCCTTATGCATAAAACTACAATAATAACACTATCTGCCTTATTAGTTTATTTGAGGTTACTATAAACTGCTTAGCCCAGTTGATGTCGTGTAGTAGTCACTCAGTCAATGATAGTAAGTATTTTTGTTGTTTCTCAGCTTCTAGGAAGATGTGATGACTCTAAGTGTCTGGGATAACCTAATGTGGAAATTACAGCCATGCTTTCACAGGAGTATCTGACTTTCTGTAAACATGCAAGGAGTTTACTATAACCAAGATAGAAATTTTGTTGATGTGTTAGGTCAAAAGAGATTGTATAAATGGATTTTATAGTCCACAAAATAACAATGGAGTCTGATCTCACAGATTTAAAATTTCCTGGTATGTAAAAAGCAAGCACTGGAGGAGGGAGGGGCAAGATGGCGGAAGAGTAAGACGCGGAGATCACCTTCCTCCCCACAGATACATGAGAAATACATCTACACGTGGAACTGCTCCTACAGAACACCCACTGAACGCTGGCAGAAGACGTCAGACCTCCCAAAAGGCAAGAAAATCCCCACGTACTTGGGTAGGGCAAAAGAAAAAAGAAATAACAGAGACAAAAGAATAGGGACGGCACCTGCACCAGTGGGAGGGAGCTGTGAAGGAGGAAAGGTTTCCACACACTAGGAAGCCCCTTCGTGGGCAGAGACTGCGGGTAGCAGAGGGGGGAAGCTTCAGAGCCACGGAGGAGAGCGCAGCCACATTGGTGCGGAGGGCAAAGCGGAGATTCCCGCACGGAGGAGCGGTGCCGACCAGCACTCACCAGCCCGAGAGGCTTGTCTGCTCAGTCGCCGGGGCGGGCGGGGCCTGGGAGCTGGGGCTCGGGCTTCGGTGCTAGCCGGGAGGGAGTCCGGGAAAAAGACTGCAGCTGCCAAAGAGGCAAGAGAATTTTTCTTGCCTCTTTGTTTCACGGCGCGCAAGGAGAGGGGATTCAGAGCGCCGCCTAAACGAGCTCCAGAGACGGGCACGAGCCGCGGCTATCAGCGCGGATCCCACAGCAACAGGGACGCAGAAGGAAAAACGGAGAGATTCCCGCACAGAGGCTCGGCGCCGAGCAGCACTCACCAGCCCGAGAGGCTTGTCTGCTCACCCGCCGGGGCGGGCGGGGGCTGGGAGCTGAGGCGCGGGCTTCGGTCGGATCCCAGGGAGAGGACTGGGGTTGGCTGCGTGAACACAGCCTGAAGGGTCTAGCGCACCACAACTAGCCGGGAGGGTGCACGAGAAAAAGTCTGCAGCTGCCGAAGAGGCAGGAGACTTTTTCTTGCCTCTTTGTTTCGCGGCGTGCAAGGAGAGGGGATTCAGAGCGCCACTTAAACGAACTCCAGAGACGGGCGCGAGCCGCGGCTATCAGCGCGGACCCCAGAGACGGGCATGAGACGCTAAGGCTGCTGCTGCCGCCACCAAACAGCCTGTGGGCGAGCACAGGTCATTCTCCACACCGCCCCTCCCGGGAGCCTGTGCAGCCCGCCACGGCCAGGCTCCCGTAATCCGGGGACAACTTCCCCGGGAGAGCGCACGGCGCGCCTCAGGCTGCTGCAACGTCACGCCGGCTTCTGCCGCCGCAGGCTCGCCCCGCCTCCTCCGTACCGCCCCCTCCCCCCGGCCTGACTGAGCCAGAGCCCCCGAATCAGCTGCTCCTTTAACCCCGTTCTGTCTGGGCGGGGAACAGACGCCCTCAGGGGACCTACATGCAGAGGCGGGTCCAAATCCAAAGCTGAACCCCGGGAGCTGTACGAACAAAGAAGAGAAAGGGAAATCTCTCCCAGCAGCCTCAGAAGCAGCGGATTAAAGCTCCACAAACAACTTGATGTGCCTGCATCTGTTGAATACCTGAATGGACAACGAATCATCCCAAATTTAGGAGATGGACTTTGGGAGCAGGATATATTAACTTTTCCCCTTTTCCTTTTTTTTGTGAGTGTAGATGTGTATGCTTCTGGGTGAGATTTTGTCTGTATAGCTTTGCTCTCACCGTTAGTCCTAGGGTTAGGTCCATCCGTTTTTTTTTTTTTTTTTTTTTTTTGGCTTAAAAATTTTTTTTCTCCCTAATAAATGTTTTCTTAATAATTTTTTCCTTATTTTCTATTTTTAAAAAAATTTTTAATAAGTTTTTTCATATTTTTTATTTTAAAAAATTAAAAAATTTTTTTTCTTAATAAATTTTTTCTAAATAATTTTTTTCTTATTTTTAGTATAAAAAATTAATAAATCTATTTTTAAAAATTAAAAAAAAATTTTTTTTTCTTAATAAATTTACTCTTAATAATTTTTTTTCTTATTTTTTATTATAATTGCTTTATTTTATTTTATTTTATCCTCTTTTTTTCTTTCTTTCCATTTTTTCTCCCTTTTATTCTGAGCCGTGTGGATGAAAGGCTCTTGGTGCTCCAGCCAGGCATCAGGGCTGTGCCTCTGAGGTGGGAGAGCCAACTTCAGGACACTGGTCCACAAGAGACCTCCCAGCTCCACGTAATACCAAACGGCGAAAATCTCTCACAGATTTCCATCTCAACATCAAGACCCAGCTTCACTCAACGACCAGCAAGCTACAGTGCTGGACACCCTATGCCAAACAACTAGCAAGAGAGGAACACAGCCCCATCCATTAACAGAGAGGCTGCCTAAAATCATAATAAGGCCACAGACACCCCAAAACACACCACCAGACGTGGACGAACCCACCAGAAAGACAACATCCAGCCTCATCCACCAGAACACAGGCACTAGTTCCCTCCACCAGGAAACCTACACAACCCACTGAACCAACCTTAGCCACTGGGGACAGATACCAAAAACAACGGGAACTACGAACCTGCAGCCTGTGAAAAGGAGACCCCAAACACAGTAAGATAAGCAAAATGAGAAGACAGAAAAACACACAGCAGATGAAGGAGCAGGGTCAAAACACACCAGACCTAACAAATGAAGAGGAAATAGGTAGTCTACCTGAAAAAGAATTCAGAATAATGATAGTAAGGATGATCCAAAGTCTTGGAAATAGAATAGACAAAATGCAAGAAACATTTAACAAGGACGTAGAAGAACTAAAGAGGAACCAAGAAACGATGACAAGCACAATAAATGAAATTAAAAATACTCTAGATGGGATCAATAGCAGAATAACTGAGGCAGAAGAACGGATAAGTGACCTGGAAGATAAAATGGTGGAAATAACTACTGCAGACCAGAATAAAGAAAAAAGAATGAAAAGAACTGAGGACAGTCTCAGAGACCTCTGGGACAACATTAAACGCACCAACATTCGAATTATAGGGGTCCCAGAAGAAGAAGAGAAAAAGAAAGGGACTGAGAAAATATTGGAAGAGATTATAGTTGAAAACTTCCCTAATATGGGAAAGGAAATAGTTAATCAAGTCCTGGAAGCACAGAGAGTCCCATACAGGATAAATCCAAGGAGAAACACACCAAGACACATATTAATCAAACTATCAAAAATTAAATATAAAGAAAACATATTAAAAGCAGCAAGGGAAAAACAACAGATAACACACAAGGGCATCCCCATAAGGTTAACAGCTGATCTTTCAGCAGAAACGCTGCAAGCCAGAAGGGAGTGGCAGGATATACTTAAAGTGATGAAGGAGAAAAACCTACAACCAAGATTACTCTACCCAGCAAGGATCTCATTCAGATTTGATGGAGAAATTAAAACCTTTACAGACAAGCAAAAGCTGAGAGAGTTCAGCACCACCAAACCAGCTTTACAACAAATGCTAAAGGAACTTCTCTAGGCAAGAAACACAAGAGAAGGAAAACACCTACAATAACAAACCCAAAACATTTAAGAAAATGGGAATAGGAACATACATATCGATAATTACCTTAAATGTAAATGGATTAAATGCTCCCACCAAAAGACACAGACTGGCTGAATGGATACAAAAACAAGACCCATATATATGCTGTCTACAAGAGACCCACTTCAGACCTAGAGACACATACAGACTGAAAGTGAGGGGATGGAAAAAGATATTCCATGCAAATGGAAATCAAAAGAAAGCTGGAGTAGCAATTCTCATATCAGACAAAATAGACCTTAAAATAAAGACAATTACAAGAGACAAAGACGGACACTATATAATGATCAAGGGATCGATCCAAGAGGAAGGTATAACAATTGTAAATATTTATGCACCCAACATAGGAGCACCTCAATACATAAGGCAAATACTAACAGCCATAAAAGGGGAAATCGACAGTAACACAATCATAGTAGGGGACTTTAACACCCCACTTTCACCAATGGACAGATCATCCAAAATGAAAATAAATAAGGAAACACAAGCTTTAAATGATACATTAAACAAGATGGACTTAATTGATATTTATAGGACATTCCACCCAAAAACAACAGAATACACATTTTTCTCAAGTGCTCATGGAACATTCTCCAAGATAGATCATATCTTGGGTCACAAATCAAGCCTTGGTAAATTTAAAAAAATTGAAATCGTATCAAGTATCTTTTCCGACCACAACGCTATGAGACTAGATATCAATTACAGGAAAAGATCTGTAAAAAATATAAACACATGGAGGCTACACAATACACTACTTAATAACGAAGTGATCACTGAAGAAATCAAAGGGGAAATCAAAAAATACCTAGAAACAAATGACAATGGAGACACGACGATCCAAAACCTATGGGATGCAGCAAAAGCAGTTCTAAGAGGGAAGTTTATAGCAATACAAGCCTACATCAAGAAACAGGAAACATCTCGAATAAACAACCTAACCTTGCACCTAAAGCAATTAGAGAAAGAAGAACAAAAAAACCCCAAAGCTAGCAGAAGGAAAGAAATCATAAAGATCAGATCAGAAATAAATGAAAAAGAAATGAAGGAAACAATAGCAAAAATCAATGAAACTAAAAGCTGGTTCTTTGAGAAGATAAACAAAATTGATAAACCATTAGCCAGACTCATCAAGAGAAAAAAGGAGAAGACTCAAATTAATAGAATTAGAAATGAAAAAGGAGAAGTAACCACTGACACTGCAGAAATACAAACGATCATAAGAGATTACTACAAGCAACTCTATGCCAATAAAATGGACAACCTGGAAGAAATGGACAGATTCTTAGAAATGCACAACCTGCCGAGACTGAACCAGGAAGAAATAGAAAATATGAACAGACCAATCACAAGCACTGAAATTGAAACTGTGATTAAAAATCTTCCAACACACAAAAGCCCAGGACCAGATGGCTTCACAGGCGAATTCTATCAAACATTTAGAGAAGAGCTAACACCTATCCTTCTCAAACTCTTCCAAAATATTGCAGAGGGAGGAACACTCCCCAACTCATTCTACGAGGCCACCATCACCCTGATACCAAAACCAGGCAAAGATGTCACAAAGAAAGAAAACTACAGGCCAATATCACTGATGAACATAGATGCAAAAATCCTCAACAAAATACTAGCAAACAGAATCCAACAGCACATTAAAAGGATCATACACCATGATCAAGTGGGGTTTATTCCAGGAATGCAAGGATTCTTCAATATACGCAAATCAATCAACGTGATACATCATATTAACAAATTGAAGGAGAAAAACCATATGATCATCTCAATAGATGCAGAGAAAGCTTTCGACAAAATTCAACACCCATTTATGATAAAAGTCCTGCAGAAAGTAGGCATAGAGGGAACTTTCCTCAACATAATAAAGGCCGTATATGACAAACCCACAGCCAACATTGTCCTCAATGGTGAAAAAATGAAACCATTTCCACTAAGATCAGGAACAAGACAAGGTTGCCCACTCTCACCACTATTATTCAACATAGTTTTGGAAGTGTTAGCCACAGCAATCAGATACGAAAAAGAAATAAAAGGAATCCAAATCGGAAAAGAAGAAGTAAAGCTGTCACTGTTTGCAGATGACATGATACTATACATAGAGAATCCAAAAGATGCTACCAGAAAACTACTAGAGCTAATCAATGAATTTGGTAAAGTAGCAGGATACAAAATTAATGCACAGAAATCTCTTGCATTCCTGTATACTAATGATGAAAAATCTGAAAGTGAAATTAAGAAAACACTCCCGTTTACCATTGCAACAAAAAGAATAAAATACCTAGGAATAAACCTACCTAAGGAGACAAAAGACCTGTATGCAGAAAATTATAGGACACTGATGAAAGAAATTAAAGATGATACAAATAGATGGAGAGATATACCATGTTCTTGGATTGGAAGAATAAACATTGTGAAAATGACTCTGCTACCCAAAGCAATCTACAGATTCAATGCAATCCCTATCAAACTACCACTGGCATTTTTCACAGAACTAGAACAAAAAATTTCACAATTTGTATGGAAACACAAAAGACCCCGAATAGCCAAAGCAATCTTGAGAACGAAAAATGGAGCTGGAGGAATCAGGCTCCCTGACTTCAGACTATATTACAAAGCTACAGTAATCAAGACAGTTTGGTACTGGCACAAAAACAGAAATATAGATCAATGGAACAGGATAGAAAGCCCAGAGATAAGCCCACGCACATATGGTCACCTTATCTTTGATAAAGGAGGCAAGCATATACAGTGGAGAAAAGACAGCCTCTTCAATAAGTGGTGCTGGGAAAATTGGACAGGTACATGTAAAAGTATGAAATTAGAACACTCCCTAACACCATACATAAAAATAAACTCAAAATGGATTAAAGACCTAAGTGTAAGGCCAGACACTATCAAACTCTTAGAGGAAAACATAGGCAGAACACTGTATGACATAAGTCACAGCAAGATACTTTTTGACCCAGGTCCTAGAGAAATGGAAATAAAAACACAAATAAACAAATGGGACCTAATGAAACTTAAAAGCTTTTGCACAGCAAAGGAAACCATAAACAAGACCAAAAGACAACCCTCAGAATGGGAGAAAATATTTGCAAATGAAGCAACGGACAAAGGATTAATCTCCAAGATTTACAAGCAGCTCATGCAGCTCAATAACAAAAAAACAAACAACCCAATCCAAAAATGGGCAGAAGACCTAAATAGACATTTCTCCAAAGAAGAGATACAGATTGCCAACAGACACATGAAAGAATGCTCAACATCATTAATCATTAGAGAAATGCAAATCAAAACTACAATGAGGTATCATCTCACACCGGTCAGAATGGCCATCATCAAAAAATCTAGAAACAATAAATGCTGGAGAGGGTGTGGAGAAAAGGGAACACTCTTGCACTGTTGGTGGGAATGTAAATTGATACAGCCACTATGGAGAACAGTATGGAGGTTCCTTAAAAAACTAAAAATAGAACTACCATATGACCCAGCAATCCCACTACTGGGCATATACCCTGAGAAAACCATAATTCAGAAAGAGTCATGTACCAAAATATTCATTGCAGCTCTGTTTACAATAGCCAGGACATGGAAGCAACCTAGGTGTCCATCATCGGATGAATGGATAAAGAAGATGTGGCACATATATACAATGGAATATTACTCAGCCATAAAAAGAAATGAAATGGAGGTGTTTGTAATGAGGTGGATGGAGTTAGAGTCTGTCATACAGAGTGAAGTAAGTCAGAAAGAGAAAAACAAATACAGTATGCTAACACATATATATGGAATCTAAGGGAAAAAAAAAAAAAAAAAAAAAAAAGAGGTCATGAAGAACCTAGTGGCAAGATGGGAATAAAGACACAGACCTACTAGAGAATGGACTTGAGGATATGGGGAGGGGGAGGGGTGAGATGTGACAGGGTGAGAGAGTGTCATGGACATATATACACTACCAAATGTAAAATAGATAACTAGTGGGAAGCAGCCGCATAGCACAGGGAGATCAGCTCGGTGCTTTGTGACCACCTAGAGGGGTGGGATAGGGAGGGTGGGAGGGAGGGAGATGCAAGAGGGAAGAGATATGGCAACATATGTATATGTGTAACTGATTCACTTTGTTGTAAAGCAGAAGCTAGCACACCATTGTAAAGCAATTATACTTCAATAAAGATGTTTAAAAAAAAAAAAAAAAAAAAAAAAAAGCAAGCACTGATCAGTATTTCAATATTAAGAAAAATCAAGAAAGTGAGAAAGAGAGAAGAGAAAGAGATTAATGCCTAAACTTAAATGAGTTATCAGTGAAAGGGATAATGCTGTTTTTGTCTTGGAGGTGTTGTTTTAATTTTACATTTAGAAAAGAATCCTTGTAATTCAAATCTCATCTAGCAAAAACAAAATTAATGTTTTAAAGTTGATGCAAGAATAGCTTATGTGGATTGCCTGATACTTATACAGTATTTGAATAAGAACAAAGGAAGTATAGATGATTGCTATCTAGAAGTCATATAAATAGGCGTTTTTAATAAACTACTAAAGTAAATGTTTCCATTAGTCTTGAATTCTGGCTTCAGGTAATTCAAGAAGAACCGGTTAACATGACTGAAAGATTATTTGGGAGGATTCATGTAAAAGACTATCATCTCACAATGATGTTCTACTGAAACTCCAGTGACAAAGTATCTTTGAAAGAGATTTAAGAAGAAGGAGTCAAGTATACCAGAGTTAGTTTTACAAGTAAATTATAATGGAAAGTTTCTGATACTGAAAAAATATGTGTTTGTGAGAGAGAGAGAGAAAGAGAAAGAGAGAGAGAGAGAGAGAGAGAGACAATATACTGGTTTGTGACTTGAGCCAAAAGTAACTCTAGCCAAAAGTTCAAAAACACAGACATATCTTGGTCTATTTGGATGCCTGCTGGAACAGTCCCAACAGAACTGATTTGCTCGAGGGACTGGGGAGCTAGCTAGGCAAGAGTGAATCCTAAGGAACGAATAATAAGGCACATGAACATAATTTGAGGTTAGTGCCACATAATTAGAGAGCAGGGCATTTCTGAATAAAGCCAAGAGCTTACTACTCATGGTATCCTCTAGCTCATGGCTGAGTCCTAGGGAGAGAAGCTATATGCACAAACTGAAAGAGCAGATTAAAATCTCTGTGCTCTCCTGGACACCTGAGCCAGTTTGGTTTAGGTACTTATATAACAGTAACAGTGGCCAAATTTACTGAGCCCTCACTCTGCACCAGGTACAACCCTATGAGGTTAAGTACTATTGTTAGCCCTGCTTTATAGATGAAGAAACCCAGGCAAAGGGAGACTAAGCAATTGCCCATGGTCACACTGCAACCTGACGGAAGGGCTGAAGCTTAGACCCAGGGAGGAGGGAGTTGGACCCACATCCCTACTCAGATCCACTACAGTTTATGGAGCAAAATCTTCAAGTGGAGAACTGGGTTTTCCCTATTACTCAAAAAATACAGAAGTAAATTTGAGGCTTCAGGATTTCTAAAGAACATAACCAACCATCGGTGCTTCTTTGTAAGCAGCATCCTTAAGACTCCATGTGTTTGCTTGGAGGCACCAAGCGTGAAGGCAGCTTCAGAGACATCACAGGCCTCCAAGGTGCCATCATTTCGGGAAGTTAGAACATACAAGGAGGAAAGCAGCTAACAGTCTCTGGTATCTGAGAAGACTGTGAGAAAATCTCCTTGGAATAACTGAAGAAATCTTTACAGGGTGATAGGGGACACACAATAATGAATGGGCAGACAGTCAAAGAAATCTAGTGTTTGTTACCCTGTATTTCACCCCTAGGCTGATGTGGCCTGGAGAGACCACTTTAGGTGACAAGGAAAGTAAAGTTGCTAGAAATACGGTTAGGTAGGAAACTGCCATTTGTGCGCCTGCTGCGTACTGAACACATCTGCACGAGATTGCCCTGGAGGCATGTGAATCTACACGTGTTTTATTCCTGAGAAATAAAACTTTTGCCACATTAATGGCAAAATTCTTCCCTTACACAATGAGAGAGCGAAAAAGGAATATGAACGTGGCATTTACCTCAAATGCAACATTTTACTTCCTGTGTTAATGATTGCATTTGAATAGCAGGGGGGAAAAACCCTAGAACAGTGCATCACATTTAGCATTTAACATCTGGGATCAATTCAGTCAAAGTAAGATTCACAGAGTTCACTAGGACATCATCATATAGTCATAATATATTACATTTGTATATGCTACACAGCTGACACTGGATAAAAAGTGGCTTTAAAGACAACAGGCTCCAGTTTAAATCCTGCCCTCCCTCTCACAAGCTGCATAACTTTGGACAGGATACTTCATCTCTCTGAATCTCATTTCATTTGTCTATAAAATGCAGGTGATATTTGCCTATCTTAAAGCATTGATGTGAGGTTTGCATCAAACATTATTTGCCAGGTGCTTAGAACAGTACTGGTTCCACAAAGGGTGGTCTCTATCGCCTTTTCACATGTACTTCTTCAGTTTGTGGTTGTCCATTGTCGCTGGTGGCTATTTAACTAATTAAGATGTTAATTATTTAGAAGGGGTTCTATAAAAAACACTCTGGATTATTCAAATTTCTATATCAATAGAGTAATTGAGGATTAGAACACAAATTCTCAATTTTATCTGGATACACATGAGAACTTCCGTGGGATAGAAAGATTTTGCCTGCCTGGATACACACCAATGTCAAATTTTCCATAAATACAACAAACACATATTTATTACTTACCTCATGCCATGCTCTCTGCCAATTTGCTTTCAGTATCTAAATTAATTCCCACAAAAGGAGGAAGATATGGTTTATATAGTTTACATATCTTGCTCAGAGGCTCACAGCTAGTAAAGTGATTTAGCTGGGATTCAAACCTAGATGTGTTTAATTCCAAAACCATGTGTGAAGCCTTAATCCACGTTGTCTTAACTCTCTAAAAGGCTTGCACATGCATATTTATATATTTTTCACTCAGAACCTATCACTGAAGACAGGCAAGTTTTTTGTTTGTTTTTTTAAATTTTCACTCCATTTTCCTTTGTCCTGTGAACAGGTGCTTCTCACCTGCCTTTGACCTATCAGATGGATGTCAATATCCTGTGATATCCTATAACTGTGATACCTGCTGATCCCAGAACTGCCCTTGAGAGCCCCTTTCTAAAGTCAAGCTCTTATTCAGAATCTTTGATCACTAAAGGGAAATTGCTAAGTCTTCTAATTTCATCCCATCTAAATCTCATATTCTGGTTATATGATAAATTAGTGTTTTCCCTTGGGACAATCTTCTTCTTTAGAGATATCCTCTGGGTACATGGACTACTGGGTGCATGGCTAAGAGTAATAGTAGCAGTAGAAGCAGTAGTCAACATTTATTAAACATTTACTATATGCTAGGTTGATACTGATGGAAAAATATGCATTATCCATTTACTACCCACTATAACCTTATAAAGAAAGTGACTACCATACAACACATGAGAAACTAAGCCTTCAAGTCTCAGAGCTAACAATTCACACAGGTGGTTCTCAAACTAGATTTTTTCTGACATAAACATTCATATTTTTAAGTGCAACAGATGCTGCCTTAGTTGTAAAATGTGAATTAGGATGCAATTTAATTTCTCATTATTCTTGCATAATTAAATGAATATACTGCAATCCTGTAGCTTCTGTTAAATACCATGCAATACCTCAAAAGAAAAAGCAGACAGTAATCCAGCAGGGAGTGCTTAACACTGCAGCATTCTAGGCAGGGAAACTGAATCAAATCCTATTTAGTAAAATCTTTATGGACCAACAAATGTCTGACCACAGAAGCTACCCAAACAACTGCTTCTCAGGGGACTGTGCATCACCATCCTCTTGATGAGTTCTCTGTGTGGTGAGGGTGTAGAGAGGGTGAAACAGTCTGATGTCCAGGAAACTGAGACTCATTACTTTGGAGATGTGTCCTAAATTATCAGTCTTAGAAATCAGTGACCAATGCATGTAAGTGTCCAGATAAGAATCAATTTTCTTGAAAATGTGTTTCTTAGATCTCGATAGGCAAACATTTGATGGCAGTCCTTTTCAGGGAGAGCAGCCCCCAGAACATGAGCCTCGGTTTTGGGTTTTATATTCTCAAACCCAGACTCATCAGATCTTCAGGTAATGTTAGGTGCTGTGTCAGACTAGAGCACTTCGGCAACGCAAATCCATGAGATTTCCTTGCATGATGCCAGTACATTTTCAGAGACCCATGCATCCTCTCTTGCACGCCATCCCTATGACCCTAGACATCTTTCTATAAAACAGGAGTCTAACATTAAATTATTTAGCCTATAGAAATGGGAAGAAGTTAACTGGCCTATTAGGGATCAAATCCATAACTTTGGTATCTAATAAAAGCATCTCAAAACAACTGAACTAACGTTTTCAAAATTCCCATGTGAATAATACCTTTATTCCACAAGCTGTCATTATTATTTTCATCAATTCTCTCCCCATTCTTTCATAAGATGACTGCCTTCTCCATTCCAAGGGCTCACCTCTTAATCTGACACAATCTCAAATTGATTCTCCCAGGATTTTATCCCCACCTCACTCTACCTCTACCTTGTGTAACAAGCAAGAAAAATATCCTCTGATCTTAAACAATAAAGCCCTTTTTTTCAGTCCCATTACCCCCAGAGATACCAGTCTTTCTCAGTCCATTCACATCATTCAAGAAAAATGTTTATTATTTTATTTTTTATTATAACCGATATGTCAGTTATAGGCAAGTTAGCAAATACAGTTAAGCCAAAGGATGAAATTATCACCCTAATGCAACTACCTAGATATAACCTATGCATCATTTTAGAACATATCCATCTACCCTTTATGCGTGCATACAAATGTTTTTTAAACAAAAAATAGGGTCATTCTGATTTATACCATATCTTACTTAAGAACACATAACTAGTGTTTTTCCATGTCATTATAAATTCTTATATTCTTGAACCAGTAAAGGACACTCATCACCCTCATCTCAATCCCCTCACTCTCTAGTCTCTTGTCCATGTAAACAATTCTCTCATCCATGACTTCCACTTGTTAAATTCAGCAGTCTTTTCTCATTTCTCTCCTTTTTTGACCAACTTGCAATACCATACAGGATACAATGTGATGACCATACTTCCTCCCAGAAGCTCTTTACTTCCTCAATTTACATGACCCCACTCCCCCATACACACAATTTCCAACCTACAGCCTACTTATGAGCCACCTGCATCACAAGCTGCTTTCCTTGCACTTTCTCTCTTCCTTTCTACCATACCAAAGTTAGATATTTTTCCCATTTAATAAGGGCAAAAACTGAAATTCAGAATAAATGACGTGTCCAAAGTCACAGTGGAGTCATTTAAGCTAATTTTTCAAACTGCATATTCTTTGGTTCCTCTCCACACCTACCCTATTGATCAGCATCTGGAAAGATAAGACCTAGGAGCCTGCCTTTTAACATCACCTGCAGGTTATTCCAAAGTATGCTGAAGTTAGAGAAGCACTGACTCAAGAGTCCCTTCTCTTAAAATGAAATTAAAGCCCATTTTACATCTTCAGTTTCTTTCTGAGTTTCAGGACTAAATTTTGAGCTTTCTACTATACCTAAAACTCAGTGTGCCCCAAAATGAATTCTGATAATCATCTTTTCTCACCCACCACTTCTTTTGCTCCTATTCTAAAAAGCACCATTGGTCTTCCCATTCCCCAGACTCAGGCCATAGATGGAATCTGCCTAATCACTTACTCCCTCCTCTAAATTAGGTAAGTGACTGTGTTCTATTGGCTTTTATCACTACAACATTCTTCATCCCCAATCACTTAATGGCTATCAGTTCATAGAAAGTTGTTGGAAATCTGACGTAGTTCCTCATTTCAAGTCATAAAGCAAACAGGGTTATCATTTAGCTGCTGGCAAAAGTATCAAATGGAAGATCAGAACCAGCGCACTAGTCAATATACTATTTGGAAATTATTGGAATAATTTTACAAATGAAATGTATTACAAATAACATGACTAGGTAAGAAATTTACATGATGTATCATTAACTCCCTTAGACAATAAAAATTATGCT
The DNA here is from genome assembly GCF_028564815.1 of Eubalaena glacialis. NCBI lineage: Eukaryota > Metazoa > Chordata > Mammalia > Artiodactyla > Balaenidae > Eubalaena > Eubalaena glacialis. Next base: position 100,620,039 of record NC_083718.1, read on the forward strand.
GTATTTAATATCTGACTTATCAAATATATTACTTTACTACTTGGGTATTTTGAATATTATTTTTGCCACTTTATATCCCAAGTTGAAGAGGCCGTCCTACATGTCTGGACATGTTTTCTTCACCCACATCTTATTCATGTCCATGGGCATTTTTCAATCATCTGGCAATATTTGGCAAGCTTATTATGTGCTTGGTAGTGCATGATTGTGTGGGATTCTAGGGGTATGACTGTGACCAAGAGCAAAATTTTAATGAATGCTTATGATGCTTCCATTACATTCCAGGTCCTACGCTAAGAACTCTACCTATGCTAAGCCTTTTAATTCTCATAACAATCTTAGATATTAGGCTTTGTTATTATCCCCATTATACAGATGAGGATGCTGAGAGCTGGATGAAGCAACTCATCCAAAGTCACTCAAGTTCTAAATGGCAGAACCAGGATTCAGAAGCAGGTATATACATATCTCTCAACCCACTTTCAACCAGTAAGTTATATAGTCGTCACCTGCGAGAGCTTTCATTCTGGAGGGGTTAGGAGGCAGGTATAGAGGAACAGACAGTTAAAATGAAAAGTAGAAGTGTTAGCGTGTTGGAAGTACAGGCCACCATGCAAGTCCCCAGGAGGCATGCGGTCCAGACTTGGTGGGTGACCTGAGAAACAGTATGCACAGGCTCAAGTGTGTACCAGGTGCCAGCCAAGGGCCTGGTCCTGTGCTCAGTGAGGACATCCAGTCCTCACGCACCTTATGTTCTGACCAAATGAATGACATACTGTGTATGTAGCTACTGCTCTTTCTTTGCTCCAAATGTTCTCTCTACCTAAAATGCCCTTTCCTTGCATTTTGGTAGGTGGAGACACTAGGCATGTCTCAAAGCCCAGCTCAGATATCACCTTTACCACATAGCTGCCCTGAATCTTTCCAGACACTGTGGTCTACCTCCACTGCAATCGTCTACTACTGAACATGTGCCTATGTTAGGGCATACACCAGTTTTGCATTAGAGATGTTTGTTTGCTTGCTTGATTTTAAGTGAATATTTTCTCTTGCCTACAGGACTGTGGCCTCCCTGTGGGCTGAGGCCCTAGGGTAATCATTTGTATATCAACACAACCCCACACAGCCTTATCATGAAAGCTAATATATATTGAGCTCTTTACATTAGGTTGAACTGAATGAAATTGCCTTTTTCATGGGTCAAAAATGGTGAATATTGGCAATTCAGGTGTTTCAACCTAAACATAGGCCAAGTACCCAGCTAAGCAGTTTACATGTGTTATCTCAATGAGTCGTCACAATAATCCTTCGAAGTAGGTATTATAAGCATCTTCATTTTACAGACATGGTAACCAAGGTTTAGAAAAGTTAAGTGATTTGCTCAAGGTTACACTGGTAATAATTATCCACTGATAATAAGTGGAAGAGTTTAAATTAGAAACTGGAATAAAACAGATGAAAATGGTAACATAGATTGCCTCTTAGTGGTAGGCTCAAGGGAAATATCAATATATGTCATTTTTACTCCTTTTCTATATTTTTTTCTTTTCCACAACAGGAAGATAGCACTTGATTGTGAATAAGAATGCTATTTTAAGAACTAACAAATGCATAGTTACAATAATAAATAAAATTTGTTCAGCACACACCTTGTGTCACGTATTGTTATAATTCTTTAAGTCTTTTAATGTTCACAAGAATCTTATGAGATACAGTCTAACAAATGAGGAATCAGGCTAAGGAGGTTGAGAATTTCCCAAGGTCACACTGTTAGCTAAGTGGTGGAGTCAGGGCAGGCAGTCTGACTGCAAAGACCATTCCCGCCACCTTTAAGCCATGTAATCCACAAAAGCCGACACCATGTATAAAGGATATATTCTAAATGGCAAGAAATGCAAACATATGTTAATCTAAATCAAGGTTTAAAATGTATGCAAAAAATGTGAATGAATCTGGTACCTTAATTCCCCCTTGCTATGGCTGGCATAAAATTTCAGGCTGGCTCTTTTTTAAATGTCCCACTTTCAAAGGCAGAATTACTTGCTTACTAGCTTCTTCAAAGAATAATGATTAGAAAAAGCACAAAGGCATGGAGTCATACTGAGACATGCATGATGGTCGAGAATTTGAATACAAAAGTTATTTCTGACTCTGCCACAGGAATTTGTCAGCTAGACCTAATTAGGTCCAAAATGTCACTGAGGAACTAGTCATAGCTAATTTAATAACAGGACTGGAGGATAAATCAAGCGAAGGGAGGGAGCGGGGGAGGCAGGGAGGGCTTAGTGGGTACCTAGAAAAGAATGTGTTTTGGGAAAAGCAATTCCCAAGTAGGGCTTTGGGAGCTGCCTTCCACACATGCTCCATCCCTAGGCCTGTATGTTTTCTGGGATGTGAAATACAGAAACTGAGAAAGCATGGCTGGAGCTTTAGTGCCGATGGTTAGCCAAGTCTTAATCATATGTCCTTTAACATGATTTCTTGTGGCAGTCTCTTTAGACAGGCTGTTGTGCTTTTCAAAGCTTCCAGATGTTAGAGCCATGATGCAAAAAATTGAGACAAGTGTAATGGGCTTGATTGTGCAGAATCAGATCAATTCAAATTAGTTTATGAGCCCACTAAACATTAACAGTCAATGAATTTACAAGAGATTAAAACTGAAAACAGCACTATGGTATTTCACGACAATAACAGCTAAATAAAAATATTTCATTTCACTTTTACCTAATAGCAATTTTCAAATTACCCCAAAATATGTTTGGCTGTGAAGCTTGGCGCTTACCACAGTGTCTTTTAAAAGCAGAATTCCAAGGTAAGAGGGAGCATTACCTTGGGGTGTTCCCAGTGGGCATTGCCTCTCAGTGGTCACCTCCATCACCCACTTGCTCTGAGTTAATACATGCAAAAGGCTGAGCATATAATGGGCACATAGTAGGTGCTCAATATGCAATGTTTTCCTTTTCCTCTATACCGTACAAGTAAGAAGCCCTTTCTTGCTTACTGTAGGAACAAGTGGACACAGTATATATTAAGTTAAATGGAATCATACACAGCTGGAGTTTTCTTCTGTAAATTCTTGAGAAAGCAGGCTAAGTCCAGAAGCTCCAATGAATAATTCACTACTCAAAGCTCAATAATGTCAAGATTCTTTTATGAAAATAAGGTATGTCTATGGACTTTTCATATGTTCAGTGACACTGAGTTAACAAGGAAAAAAATGGCTTGACATTACTGTTCATATAACAAACTTAAATAAGCACAGATTTTGGAGCCAAAAGAACCTGGTTTTGAATCCAAGTTTCAACACTTACTAGCTATGTGACCTTGAATAAGTCTCTTATCTCTTAGGGAGTCATTCTGAAAGGGATAATCCTTTCCTTGCAATGTTGTTATGAGGATTCAAGATAAGATATAGAAAGTACTAGTCTCTGGCAAATAGCACTCATTAAGTGATATAATATTATTAAAATGGGTATTCAAGCATACTCATTACTACTGTTTGTAACTTATAAAATAATATCATAGACTTAAAGATTTTTAACAAAAATGTGTGGGTTATGCTACTGTAATAGAGAGCAAATGGGATTATTTGCTTAGAAGGTTTGACCAACCCCTAAGCCTTCTAGTTCTCATATAACGTTTTCCTCCAAGAAAACGATAATATCTCATGCTGATTTTCTCCTTAGAGATTTATGAGTATTAAATATATTTTAATATATCTATAAAGAGATTTAGGTTCTTTTTGGAAATAAAGCTGAGGGAGTCATTGATCACAATTTGACATAGGTATAATTTCACTGCTGGGCTGCATTTTTCCAAATACATTTCTCCCCATAAACTGATAGGAAATTCAGTATTTCATTTTCTGAATATTGCCCAAATGAATTGTGGAAGTCCAGCAGAAGTGCTTGATTGTAGTTTCATTAGACTTCTTTTCCTTTAGGCCATACAGGTGCAATGAAAGAAGAAAGAAAATTAATTAAATTTATGGGCATGTTTATACCCTCCAGGTGTCATAAAATGTACTGGCTCAGACATTTTTCAAGTAATTAAGCAGATATCTCTGTGTTTCCTAAGGAGTTGCTGCCCTTCCCTTTTTAATCTGCTGAGAGATCTTATCACCTGCCTTCTGTCAGCTGATGGGCTTATTCCCTGGATGAGCTCAACCTTCTATCCTCATGCTGCAACATGCTAATAGGACTCCATGGATACAAACATGAGATCCTCTTGTCTGCAAAAATCTTTTCAAGGGTCAAGTGGTAATTGCACTGGGCATGGTGATTTCAGAATATTAAAATGAACGTGCTTGTCTCTTATATATATTATTGAAGATGCTGGTTTAGAATATTAGAGAGATATTACAACTGAGACATGCTCAAATATAGATATACATTTACATATGTATGCTCAGGTACAGATTATGTATTACAGTATATATATTACATATAATATATATGGAAAGAGAATGACTAATTCAGTCTGGGGCTTAAATGAGACAAAATTTGAACTACCTCTTAAGGATGTATTAATGGAATTTTGGCAGACAAAGTTGGGGTGAGACAGAATTCCAGCAGAGGAGAAGGCCACATATAACTGGCTTATATGATGCTCCTCCAATTCACCCAGCACTGCTCCAGACATCAAAGACCCTTAAAGAGCACTAGGTTTAGCTGAGAAATGCCTTCATTAGCCCCATATAGGTCATACGTCTATCCTGGACCTATTGTTGTGTAAGGCAGAATGGAATGCCCTAACTGGCTCGACCAAGGTCATATGTCAGAGGCTGTTACCAGGACAATGTGAGGAATGAATGAGTGCTGAGCAGAGGAAAAGCAACAGCCAGCGCAAGAAGACTTTCCTTACCTGTCCACGTTGAGTCACCCCCAGAGATGCTGCTTTCCCACCTCTCACATACTGCTATCTGAAGTCACCACTATATCATGATGTGCTTCCTTTTCTGTCTCCCTTGAGAGCATACCCTGAGGCATATCCACCATAACTACAGTGCTTGGCATATAGGAGTCTCTCAAAAAATATTCACTGAATGCACCAAAAAAGTCAAAATTTGTGACCGACCAAAAGAGAATGGGTTAATTGCTGCATCATGATAATCACAGCAATAGGTAAATGTTTCAAATGGGGGCAGGCCAGAATAGAGGAGCAAGGACCCAGGGTCAATGCCATGAGGTGTGTTTGCAGTTAAATAGAGTGAGGAAAAAGTGAATGCAACGAAGACAAAAAAAAGCAAGCAGAAGGTTTTAAAAAGTAACAAAAGAGTTGGAATCTCAGAAACCAAGGAAAGAAACTTTTGAACACAAAACGTAAAATTAAAGCTTTATTTGTTTGGGTCCTGGATAACTGGGAATGTTCTCTATTTCCCCTAAATGGTTGTACTTACTGGCTACAGAAGGAATCTCACAAATATATGCTGTGGTATGTGGGCAGGGGAATGGGGGCAGTAGTGGTGTGGGGTTCCGGAAAGAGCCCTAGAAGCTGTGGGCATTGTTGAGAGCAGGCATGTCTGTCAGATGAACTGGAGGATAAGCCCCTACAAAAGCCCACCCACCTGAGAGACTAAAGCTCCTCCTAGAAGGGACTCCACCTAAGGGAAGGGAGAGTAGAGCAGATAAGCTTAATCCAGGAAGAAAGCCTTGGTGCTGGAAGGGGGACATGAGTCTGAGTGCAGCCTGGGGCTGGACACTTGCATATGTCTCCCAGCCAGCCCTCTGGGATGGGGCGACAGATGGAAAATGAGTTTCCTCTTGTGTTGCTTTGGGACATATTTGATAAATGTGAACACTGAAGTGAGCAAAGAAGCATTCTCCCCACTTCCGCATGAATCAAAGTATGACCTTAACGCTTTGCGTCTCCAGAGGACACAGAGCACTTCAGCGCCTTGAGCACTTCAGCATCAGCTCTGTCCCCAGGGTGGTAAAAAAGTAGGGAGATGGGGTGCCCTGCAGAAACCATGCTTCTGTGGGTACCAGAGGCAACTGCAGCAGAGTCACTGGAACCAGAATTATAATAACTGTTGATACGCGTGCCACCTCATCTTCAAAAGGCAAAAAGTTTTGAAGCAGTTTGACTATTTAAAAAAAAAGAAGAAGAAAACAGCCAATCCTTATACCCCAGATACTAAACATATGTACAGTTTCTCCATGGAAGAGTCCATTTTTCTCCTTTACATCTGGAGCAGAAGTTGATCAAAAGGGAAAGCAGAATGAAGAGATTCTTAAAAATAAGTGCACAGTAAGATCTCCTGCAAAGCACCATGAAAAATTTGGCTTTGTGCCATCTCCTTCACAGTTACAATATTCTTCCTTTGGGAAGTGGCTATCCACAATCTAAAAGTCATTTTTTTCAGTGTGTATACCTACTGCATAAAGTATCTGATTCCATAGAGGAGTTTTTCACAGATATGGGAGGAAAATGGGAAAGTGTTTGAGGCGAAATGAAATCTCTAGGTGTCATAGTTACTGCTAAGAAGAGTGTCTCTTCAGAGTGGAGGCTGCAGTTCTGCTATTACAGAGGATAAAGAAAGCTGTGTCAGACAGGGAAGAGGATTTCTTTCATAAAACCTACACTGACACTTGTGACTGGCCAGGATTCCTGAGAAATTAGGAACCAAGTAATTGGATGTTTTCATCTCCAAAACATGCTTCATGCCACTTTTGAAAAAAATGTCAGTGAAGAATCTTTTTCTTCCTTCTAGAAAATTACTAGGCAGAAATCTCTCAAGAGCAAATTTCAAAGTAGCCTACACGTTCATATCCTTAAAGCGCTGCATATCAGCTTCTGCTCATCCAGTTACACCAGGGAGCGGGTGCAGGCAGGGGAGAGAAACCAAGACCTTATATTAAAGGAGGACTCATCCAAAACCAGCACTTACTCTAGGCTGGCACATGGTCTAAAAGCTTCCCGAGCATAAGAATTATCTCTGAATTCACTAATACACTTTCTCCCAACACAGCCTTACACAGTACCCAATACATACCAGGCACTGAAAAGATACCTATTAAGATTTTTTTAAATGCTTAAAATCTAAAACTTACATACTTGATGCTCCAGGAATAATCCTTGAGGTGGCTACGAGGTACTAGTTCAGGAAGAAAAGCTGAAAGCTCCATACATTCATTCCATTAAGCAGGCATCTACGTAACGCTGGGTGAACGGCAACTTAAAAGAGAGGTACTGGCAGATTTTGAGAGACGCAAAGGTGAACGATAGGAGCCTTGCCTAGAAAGAACTCCCAGTCTAACTGGTAAGATAGACTTGATTAAAAAATCACCATAATAAACGGTACCTTCAAATGGCCAGAAAACAAAATGCTCGACTTTGTTACTCATCAGGGAAAAGAAAATTAAAACCACAGTGAAATACCACTACACACTCTAGAACAGCAAAAGTGAAGAAGACGTGAGATACTGAATGTTGGTGAGAATGTGGAGCACCCAGAACATTCATGCCCTGCAGGGGGGTATTGATGGGGGTGGGGCTGGGGGATGAGGCAGGACAGGGCAGCCACTTCAGAAAACTGCTTATCAGTGCCTAGGAAAGCCTGAAGTAAGAATAAGTTATAACCCAGCATTTACACTCCTAGGTATATATCTAAGGGAAACACATACACATGTTCACCAAAAAAGCACATATTTGAAAGTTCCAACAGCCCTGGAAATTACCCAAATCTTCATTCATTCTGAATGGACAAATAAATTGTTATATAGTCACACAATGAGAACAGACAATCTCAACTGTATACAATAGGCAGATAAATCTAAAAAACGTAATGTTACACCAAACAAGTATAACATTATGAAAAGAGTGCATACTGTATGATTTCATTTATATGAAGTTCCAAAACCAGCCAAACTAGTTTGTGCTGGAAGAAATCAGTAGAGCAGCTACCTTTTGGGGTTTAGTGGCAATTAGTAAAGTGTAAAGGGCAGTTGAAAGGGGCATGAGAGGTGTTTCTGGTCATGGTGTAATGTTCTGTTTCTTCATTTGGCACTAGTTGTACAGGTGACCTGCAGTTTGTGAAAATTCATTGTTCTGTATGTATACTTATGATGTGTGCAAATTTCTGTGTATATATATCAGACTGATAAAACAGTTTAGCAAGAAGCTTGCTTTATATACTGAAAGGGAATTATAAAGAAAGCATTCAGGATTTGTGGTCAAGGGGGCATTTTAATTTCACTCTCCTCATCCTGGTCCAAACACTGAACATAACAGATACATTATAATAATTATTATAAACATTTTTTTAAAAAAGGCATGAGCAACTTCTGGTTTTGGCTCTGACATACAAAGAGCCTGGAAGTCATCACTCCCATCTTTACAAAAGGGAAACACTGAATACATTGCAAACCATTGACTTCTTGGATCCATCAGAGAACTGAGGTTGCACGGCAAACCACCACCCTGAAGTTTCGGGAGACGGTCACATTGAGAGAGACACAGTTGAGATCTACACACCTGTAGCAGAAGCCTCTGAGGTCATGAACTGATAGGAACACTTAAAAAAGATTGCTGACGGATTGCTGGAGGCTGAGTGCGGACTAACATAAGAGTGAGGCACTTCTATAGTCAAAGCCTTAGTGGGTGTGTGTCCACACATCCATGCGCTTTATCTCCAGTCATCGCACCAGGCTCTCACTCCAAAGATTCCTGTATGACTCTGTAGAGGGAAGAGAAGACAATCTTTGTGCAAGGGGCCCAGAGTCTTCTCTGTGAAAGACTTAATATTCAGAAAAAGATGTCAGAGCATCATCCCGGCTGGAGGAAGGGTATTCTATCCACTCCAGCCCCCTCTAAAGGTCCTAGTTCATCTAACAGAAGAACTGGGAATACTGTGGACAGGGAATGGAGCAAGAGGTAAGAGCGGGGGTGGGGGTGGGCAGGAAGCTACGCCATGGGAAAAACAGTTCTGAAGGTCACAGCCCCAAAAGACCTGTCCACCAAAAGACAGAGATGTAATCAGAAGATTATAGAATGCTCCCTTTCCCTGACACCTTACTGTCACACCAGAAGGGCTCCAGTACAACAGGGGATCATAGTTCAAAGATCTCGAAGATACGGCTTCTCTCCAAAGAGAAGTAGTTAGGGAAGCCCAAAGTTAAGAGGAAAAACAGAAACAAGGATACTAAAGGAATTTGAAGCCTCTAGTACCTAGTGCTACAGCAAACATTAAACACAGTCCAAGTCCTAGCCAGATTAATATAAACGTCACACTAAAGGCCTATTTACCTCAATTCTTATTACCCAGTACAACAAATCTGGCTTTCAACAAAGAAAATCACAAGGCATACCAAAAGCGAAGGCAGAACACAATCTGAAGAGACAAAGGAAGCATTAGAATCCAACTCAGATATGACAGGGAATTATCAGACAGGGAATTTAAGTAACTATGATTGTTGTATTAAGAGCTCTAATAGAAAAAGAAGACAACATGCAAAAACAGATAGGCCATATAGGCAGAGAGAGTAAACTCTAAGAAAGAAGTAAATAGAAATGCTAGATATTCTGAAACCACTATACTGGTACCCTAGAATTCAAAAATTCAGAAAGCAGATATCGAATAGTGGGGGTCAGGTTGCTCACAGTTTTAGTGGGAGGTCACAGACAAGCAATGGGACAGTGCTAGAACGATTCACGTGGTAATAGATTAGAACTGCAGACATGAGTATGAAGTCATGTTTAGCTTAATATAGATAAGACGGCTTTCTACAGAAATAGTTATACATATATGTATAACAGGGGTTAGTATACACACAACAATTTCATTGTTCTATCAGCTGGGAAGGCCTTGAAGCAATAACACGCCAGTAGCAACAAGCACACCCTAGCACCCAGATCTTCATTTCTAATACCATTCTCCAATAAAAGGAACCAGGGTTGTTTGAGGAAATGGTTGATTCTAGTATTGGGGAAGGAAATATACAAGGTGAGCCTAGAGCATCCTGTGTTGGCAGAAAGTAAAGAAATGCTCACACACACACACACACACACACACACAATGATGGGTGTATGTCAATGGGACCCAGGAGCCAAGAGCTCCCAGTGGTCAAAGTTGGAACAATTTATGTAAGTACTTCACCCTCAAGGAAGTGAAACATAATTCCTGCTCCTTAAGAAAGGACTATGCCTAACTTTCTTCCAAAGAGTACAGTATAAAAAGAGGGAGCAAAGAATATAGTAGAGGAATCTAACAAATATTACTGCAGCCAAATGGTCAAGGTTAACAACAACAGTGATAAGTCATGTGGATAGTATTGTATGTACCTTTGATATGATGTAAGGAGAATGGTATTTTATCCCTGTGGTCTTCCTCCCCAAAACACATAACCTCAGTCTAATAATGAGAAACACACCAAGCAAATCCTAATGGAGGGACATTCTACGAAATACCTAACCGGTATTCCTCAGACTGTCACGGTCATCAAAAACAAAGGAAGTCGTCCTTGGTGGCGCAGTGGTTGAGAATCTGCCTGCTAATGCAGGGGACACGGGTTTGAGCCCTGGTCTGGGAAGATCCCACATGCCGCAGAGCAACTAGGCCCGTGAGCCACAACTACTGAGCCTGCGCGTCTGGAGCCTGTGCTCTGCAACAAGAGAGGCTGCGATAGTGAGAGGCCCGTGCACTGTGATGAAGAGTGGCCCCCACTTGCCACAACTAGAGAAAGCCCTCGGACAGAAACGAAGACCCAACACAGCCAAAAATAAAAAATATTAAAAAAAAAAAAAAAAAAAAGATTACTATAAAAACAAAGGAAGTCAGAAATAGTCACAGCCAAGAGGAGCTTACAGAGATATGACAGCTAAATGTAATGTGGGATCCTGGATGGGATCCTGGAACTGAACAAGGATGTTAGGTAAAAACTAAGAAAATCTGAATAAAGTATGAACTTTAGTCAATAACTAAATATTAACACTGCTTCATTAGTTCTGAGGAATTTATCTTACTAATTTAAGCTGTTAATAATAGTGGAAACTGGATATGGATATATAGAAACTACCATGTTTACAGTTTTTCTGTAAATCTAAATTTATTCTAAAATAAAAAGTTCATTTTAAAAAAATTAAAAAAAATCACCGTGATAGACAAAAGAAAAAAAAAAAAAAAGAGAATGAAAGAGAGACATGGCTAAGCGCTCAAATAAGCAAAATTTCTATGGTCAGAATTAAAAAACACACTACACTAAATGGGGCTAAATCTGAAAGTCTACTGGGCTTCAAGTCTGGAGAACAGAAAGCATAACCGGGAAGTCAGCTCTCCTGTGGCAGGTGGAACTAAAAGTGCCCACACACCATAAGAAACCACAGTCAAGCATGGCTCCCTCCAGTTTGAAAGGTGGCTCAGGAATAAAAGCTGGTGCGTATATGGAGTGGAGGACCTAAGGAGTCAGAAGTACAGCATGGAAGCCAGGACAGCATGGAAGCCAGGACCTGGGCCAAGCTGCTTTTGGCTCAGTTGACTCCGTCTGCCAGGTATCCAGGATCACATGCAGACAGAAATCCTAAAGTCTACTTCTGTACTGGAGGAATGGGGAATTTAGTGGAGCATCCCAAAACTAGTAGTCAGGCTGAGTATGTACAGAGATTATGGGAGAATGGGTAGGAGGCAAGAAAAGAGGTAGATTCAAGATAAGGCCACAGTTTCCATTATCTATTGCTGTGTAACAAAGTATGCATGCTAAAACTTTGGCTTAATCCAATTATCATTTTATTGTATCTCAAATTTGTGGGTCAGAAATTTGAACAGGCCTCAGCTGAGTGACTCCTCTGCTCCACCTGCACCTGGTGTCAATTATGATCATTTGATGATATTCGGATGGTGGCCAAGGTGATCTAGAGGGTTAGAGATAACTTCCCTCACAAGCCTGGTTCATTAGTAGAGACAGCTGGTAAGTCAGGATCAGCTGGGCCCCTCTCCCTCTCCATGTAGTCTCAGGGCCTTTCCACATGGTCATTTATATGGTAGTTGGTCTTCTTTCAAGGTGGCTCAGGGAATGTAAAGGGACTGTTCCAAGAGATAGGAAGGACCCAGAAACTGGCTCAGTATCACCACCTTGTGTCTTGGTCAAAATAGTTACAGATCCCGCCAAATTAAAGAAGAGAGATAGATCCACCAGAGAATGGAAGTAGTTTCAAACAATTTGTGACCTTCTCTATCTACCATCATCCGCAAGCCAAAACTCTAAAACAGGTGATGACAATTAATGCTAAAATTTCCAACCAAAGAATCAACAAATGGGGAAGAAACTTATTCCAAATGAAATGAAAACAACAGGAGCATCTGATAACTTCAACATAAAAATGTTTAGGATTTTCAAAGAGATATATGGGAGCAATAGCATCAAAAATAAAACTATATAAAAAACACAAACAAGTAGCTAAGAAGAGTAAGTAGATTAGAACTCTTTTTTTTTTAACATCTTTATTGGAGTATAATTGCTTTACAATGTTGTGTTAGTTTCTGCTGTATAACAAAGTGAATCAGCTATATGTATACATATATCCCCATATCCCCTCCCTCTTGCGTCTCCTTCCCTCCCACTCTCCCTATCCCACCCCTCTAGGTGGTCACAAAGCACCAAGCTGATCTCCCTGTGCTATGCGGCTGCTTCCCACTAGCTATCTATTTTACATTTGGTAGTGTATATATGTCCATGCCACTCTCTCACCTCGTGCCCAGCTTACCCTTCCCCCTCCCCGTGTCCTCAAGTCCATTCTCTATGTCTGCGTCTTTATTCCTGTCCTGCCCCTAGGTTCTTCAGAACCATTTTTTTTTTTAGATTCCATATATATGTATTAGCATACAGTATTTGATTTTCTCTTTCTGACTTACTTCACTCTGTATGACAGACTCTAGGTCTTGAATATGAAAAATAAAGATATTAATTTTTTTAAATAAGCTTATTTAGTGGAATAAACTTTAGACTTTTGATAGCCAATGACAAGAGTTAGTGAACTGAAACATGGTATTGAGAAATTCACCCAAAAGCAATGCAGAAAGATAAAGTTATTTTAAAACATATGAAAAAGCAGTTAAGAGACATAGGAGATCAGTTAAGACTGTCAAGTATACCTCAAAAAAAAGAATTCAAAGCATAGAATAAAGGGAATGGATAAAAATTTCCAAAACTGAACAAAAATATATATTCCCAGAAAAAATAGATATTCTCAGACTGAGAATATATAGCAAAGGCCAAGCTGAAAAACTAAAAATAAAGCAAAACTGTACTTAAATAGAGCTTATTGAAGCTTCATGAAGAATATATATATGCATATGTATATGCATATATATATTTACATATATAAATCTTCCAGAGAGAAAAATTGATTACCAAAAAAACCCCACAACCAATATTGATAAAATTTGCAATAAAATTTCATTAGCAACAACAGGTATTATTGCACCTAAGACAATAGAAAATATCATTTAAAAATGGACAGAAAAATAAATGTCAATGTGAAATTCTATCTCTGAGCACACTACTATTCTAAAGCTATATAGAGGGATTTCCCTGGTGGTGCAGTGGTTAAGAATCTGCCTACCAATGCAGGGGACACGGGTTTGAGCCCTGGTCGGGGAAAAGCAACTAAGCCCGTGCGTCACAACTACTGAGCCTGCACTCTAGAGCCCATGAGCCACAACTACTGAGCCCACGTGTCACAACTACTGAAGCCCGTGCGCCTAGAGCCCGTGCGCCTAGAGCCCGTGCTCCGCAACAAGAGAAGCCAACACAATGAGAAGCCCGCTCACCGCAATGAAGAGTAGCCCCCGTTCGCTGCAAGTAGAGAAAGCCCGTGCACAGCAACAAAGACCCAACACAGCCAAAAATAAATAAATAAATATATTAAAAAAGCACAAAAAACAAAATAAAGATATATAGAAAAAAAGACACAGACTGAGAGAAATTAGTACTCACAGACTCTTGTTGAAAGAATTATTAAGGAAAGTACTTCAGTTAAAAAGTAATTAACAAATGCAGAGGGATGGAAGGACACAAATATATAGAGAAAAGTGATCAAAGGAAGCGGCAAACTTTCTTGCTAAATTAAATTCCTTTCGAAAACAAAGAAATATTATGCTTAAAGCGTAGAATTAAAATTCTAGACAACAGTAGCAAGAAAAAGAGACTGGAAGGTCAGAGGGTGGGGATCTAAGATCTTTTTCATTCAAAAATAGTGTATATTGAATAATTTTAAATTTGGGTTGATATTTTTGTAATTAAGATCCTTTAGATGTATCTCCACATGATGAATATCAAAAGGCATTATTATTATAAGTGAATGAAGCCAATCTCAAAATATTACGTACTATATGATTGATTCTATTTACATGAAAAAGGGAAAAACTTTTGAGACAGAAAACAGACACTGTTACATTAGGCAGTGATAGGAAAAGTTCATGAAGGAAAAGCAATTTATTTTTGATAGGAGAAATCGTGCCCCTTCATTCACATCAACAAGTTATGTGAAGAAGCAGAGAACTACTTGAACAAGGGACAACCAGTGGCCCTAAATTATTTTAACGTTAAAAAGGCTTTGAAAAGTTGCCTCATCAAAGAGTATTAAAAAGACAATGAAACAAGAGTTCAAAGAGTAGGCCAAGAAAGGAGAAGGATCTGCTGAAAACTCTCTCCTGGACACACCTTCTCCTAATGTACTGATGGGAATCCTCATGAAAATACCCTCATGTATGTATCCTCAGAAAGAAATCAAAGGGGGAGGGATAAATCAGGAGCTTGGGATGAACATACACACACTATTATATATAAGATAGATAAAAAAGGACCTACCATATAGCACAGGGAACTCCACTCAATATTCTGCCATAACCTATATGAGAAAAGAATCTATAAAAGAATCAATTTATGTATATGTATAACTGAATCACTTTGTTGTACACCTGAAACTAACACAACACTGTAAATCAACTATACTCCAATAAAATTAACATTAAAGGAAAGAAAGAAAGAAACCAAAGACACAAGTAAGATCATGTACTGTTCTAACTCAACCACACAGCATATGATTATTAATTGACATGCTACCAAGAATTGCCAGATTTCAAAATACATTATTTTGAAAATGAGGGTTGCTAAGGTTATCTTTGTCACTCTTGCACTTACCTAGCACACAGTGGATTCTCAAAAAAAATGTTTATGAACTAATGAATGTATGAGTTAGTTAACAAAGAAGCCCACACTCTCATCTCTCAGTCAGAGATGAGAGTAAATGAAAGGAATCCTTACAAGAACAGTGTCTGGGAACCTGACATGTTTACTGAAGTACATACCTGACTAAAGAAGGAATGGACCTTATCACTTGTCATGTCAAGTACTTCCAACAGGTTGTGAAAGTCCCCACAATCTACCAACGTCAAACAGAAGTTAGTCCTGAGAGACTCTGGATAGAAGTATCATCGTTTCACAGAGATCAAACAAACAAATCCTGGTCCAGAAGGCTATTGATTGATAAAATGGATTATTGCAAAGATACTGAGTAAGCGGAGAGGATTTGTTTTAAAAAGTGGTGATAATGGATTTTGTAAGGATATTCCATTATGGCCTCCACTGAAATAGTCACTTCTCTCTATGGGGGCCAGAGTTGGGACTCTGAATTAATTATGGTAATTTTGAAGTATCTGTGCAAGAGGAGTACTGTGTGTATGAATAAGTAAGTGTCTTTTAGTAACATTTTCTGAGGAATAAAATCAGTTTAAAATTGGAAATCTGTGTCCTCTGGTAATTTGTTCTAAGCCTTCTTTCCTTCGAGATCCTTTTTCAAAATTAACACACCTAGAAGACATTCATTAAACATTTGTTGAAAGGATGAATTCTGATGTGACACTGAAATAATATATTTAGCATTACTATAAAGTAGTACTCAATGCATATTTTTCATAAGAAGATGTTTTGCAATGATTACAGGACTGCAATGAAATTAAATTCTTGGGGAGAAGTTACAAATACATAGGCCTGAAGTGAGTTAGAGTTGCACTTCACATATTCAAAAGTATTACCTTTGTTTGAAAAAAAAATGTTATAAACACAACATGCATAATGTATGCCAGACTGTGGAATTAGGGACAGTTCAAAAAAGAAACAATAAAATTGGTGAAGAGGACAATGTCCTGCTACATGAGAATATATAAAAGATTTCATATAGAAGGCTGGGGACATAACTGAAGGTAATAAAATCATGAAATCATATAGAGAGAGTAAATACGGTATTATTTTTAAAAATCTTGAATCCTAAAATAAAGGTGTACCCTTTGAATTTTGAAAGAGTTTATATTAGCACCACACCAAGAACATTGTTCAACTTTTCAAAGTGGGAAATAATTTCTATAACTTGTCCAGTAGGTAATACCGATAGAAATATCAGCTCATTTCAGAAGGACTTAAATAATAAATTCATATACAGGAGATCCATAGGAAGCATACAATATTTTGTATCACATTCCTAATATCTTTATGTTAAAATCAGTTGTCCCCAGAATGTAGCCCATTATTCCATTAATAGGGAGAGAATAAAGGTAAAAGACACCGTGAGCCAGCTTAATGGTAGATTTGGAAAGCCTGAGTATGATATCATGTCAAACAATTTCAGAGCTGAATGCCCCAGGAGACCAGAGTGCAATGTTCTCATTTTACATAATGAGAAAACTGAGGCCCAAAGAGATTAAGTATCTTGCCTGAGGTCACACAACTAACAAAAGGCAGAGAGCTGCTAGAATTAGACTCTCTGAGTTCCCAGTTTTAAGTTCTTTCTATTATATGACTCTCTCAAATGAATAGAGTGAAAAAAATAAGCCAACAAGAAGACAAATGTTATTTCTGTCCCTTAAATATGAGCATTAAAATCTTTGATTTCATGTGATATAATTTTATTTAAACTCTGTATAATCAGACTAGAGTTTGGGAATCAGGAATATAGTTTTAAACTTGCTATTACGGAAAATTTCAAGCATATATAAAAGCAGACAGAATAGCATAATGAAAGCTCCTTGTATCTATCATCCACCTTCAACAATTATCTCCTGGCCAATCTTGTTTTATCTATTCCCTACCTAATCTTGCCTCTTCTCATAGTACAGTTTTGAAACTAATCCAAGAGCACATTCATAGGCATATCAGCATGTGTATCTAAATTAACTATAATACCATTATCACACCTAAAGAATTATTAATAATTTTTAACATCACTTTAAAGCCAATGTTCAAATTTCCAATTGTTCCACAGATGTTATTTTTAGAATTTGTTTGAACCAAGAATAATTTAAATTTTACTAAGTTATTGAAAATGAAGAATAACTAAATAAGCTGTAGTGATGAAAGTCATACTATAATCTACCTTTGATAACAACAATATATCACTGTACCTTGAGAATGGAAAAAAACGTGTATTATTTATAAGAGTCTGGGAATAAGATCATTATTTTTGTATAATCACATTCAGTGACCCAGTTTAATGCATACAAAAGTATTTTAATAGAGATGAGTTTATGATTAAAAATGCAGTGGCAAAGTTGATAGCAATGTTTACATGCTATGGTGCACCAAATTATCAATTACATCCATACCTCCAAACGATCCTGGGCAAGGCGCCACACAGAGAAAATGAAACGGATCCTACCCTGTCACTGCATGCAAGTGTATTGTAATAAGTCATGGCAGGGATTATATAGGAAACACTGCAGGAAAAACTCTGTAGGAGAAAACCTGGCTGATGCTGAAGTCAGGGGGCTGAAATTCCAGCCTGGGCTCAGCCAAATCTGTCTAACCCTCCAGGGATCAGGCTCCTTATCGGTATAAAAAAGAGTAGCCAAGATGGTCTCTTAAGTCCCTTCCATATCTAATAGTAGATGATTTTAAATATTGTCTACCTATTCTTATATATTATGCTGAACTTCAAAGATATCATCATATTATTAAATTGAGTGTTAAAAATCACTTCATCTATCACACAGTTTCTGAAGAACAAAATCCCAAAGTGACCACTATTGTGATTTCTCATTAGATTGTTTGTGGTGGGACTCTGTGATTATGTAATTTGCTGAGGCAGAGGGTAGCATTTGGGAGTAGCAGTAAGCAAGCAGAGACCTACTTAGTTTCAGCAGAGCTGACCACTGTAGCTAAGGGCTGCAGAAGAAATCCCGCATTTTCTATATCACACATATATGGGTATCACATATATACTAGTGCCCCCTGTAGGTTTGCCAGACTTAGCAAATGCTAATGCAGCATGCTCAGTTAAACTTGAGTTTCAGATCAACAATGAAAAATTCCATACTAAAACTTTATGTATTGAAAATGTTTATAGAAAAATATTCATTGTATTCATGGAATTCAAACTTAACTAAGTGTTCTGTATTTTATCTGGCAAACCGAAGCTCCTGACACAGGCGCATAGGAAGATGTATCTTCATGTTATAGATGAGGAAACTGAGGCTTAAACTATCCATTAACACAGAAAAAAACAAATGGTTGCAGTGGAATTCAAATCCAGATCTGCCTAACTCTAAAGCACATACGTTTTCACTACACTTTCATTTTCCCTAAGCACATATGGAAAACAATGTAAATTTTCTTTAAATTTGCAGAGAAACCTCAACAAATTTGAATGTAAGAAGACCACAGCTTGCATAAGGGCTACGTCACAAAGTTTGTAAGGCAGCTATTTAGAATTTGGAAGGCATTTTTCCCACAGAAACTCTGACAAATGGTTATTAGTTTCCAGGTCAACCCAGGCTTGGAGAGCACAAAAAAAGTTGAAGAAACAGCTGCAACTAGGCGGAACTTGAAATCAGAAAGACCATGAGAAAAGCAAAGAGCAGTAAGCAAAACATATAATATTGAGAGGCAACAAAAGTCCAGAAGTTGTGGAAAGAGGGCTCAGAGAGGTGAGAAAAATAACAGGAGAGAAAATCATCCTACCATTCAAGAAAGTTATCCTACCATCCAAAGGAAAGGACAATTTAGCCCCTTATCAAGGTACTTTTAATTTCTGAATTTAACAGCTAAACATTAGTATATATTTAAGTGCATTTGTTATACATTATAATGCCAGTCTGATTATAATCCTCCAATATCTTATCTCATTTTACATATTACACATGGAATTTAAAAAGAAGAAAATTTACGAAACAGAAACAGACTCACAGGCATAGAGAACAGACTTGTGGTTGCCAAGGGGAAGAGGGGGTGGGGAGGGATGGAGTGGGAGCTTGAGGTTAGCAGATGTAAGCTATTACATATAGGATGGATAAACAACAAGGTTCTACTGTATAGCACAGAGAACTATATTCAATATCTTGTGATGAACCATAATGGAAAAGGATATAAAAAAAGAATATATATATATAACTGAATCACTTTGCTGTACAGCAGAAATGAACACAACATTGTAAATCAACTATACTTCAATTAAAAAATCATTTAAAAGGAAGAAAGTTTAATTCTTTTAAAAAATAGTCAATGGTTCTCATTTTTCAAGAAACTACTATAGTCTAACTTCCATTATTCAGAATTAGTCAGATTTTATTGTCTAATATGAGCCAACTGAATTAAAGTGAACATTAGAATCAAATCCCATGGCATCCCTGGTAACTTCTGAGCATGCAGGATATTCTCATATATGGAACAGCAACTGTAACAAAGACCATTTCACCCATTCAGGAAGAGCAATTGTATCTTAAATTTTAAAACTAAACACCCATTTTGGAAACAAAAGAAAAAGAAGATAGAAGAAGATGTGCCAGAAAAACTGCAAATACAAGACAAGGGAGGGAGATTACAGGCTAATATGTGTGTCTCTAGGGGCCTCAGTTGAAAGGAGGAGGGCGGTGCCAACCCGCAGACACTGGCTTTTATGGCCAGCAGTTGGAATCTGGGGCCTGGAGGTCAGGAGATGACTCCTGGGGAAAAAGAGTGAAATACATTAGCGCTGAAGTCATCCCTTGGGATAAGGCTCTCAAAAGTCCATCCACTTTCCTCATAGGAGACACTGAGGAGCTCATCCATCCAGGATGGCTGTGTGAAACGAAGGAAGCCAGCTGCAAAACGTAGGAGTCAGACAAACAGGGGCACAGACCAATTAGAGAGTGAGAAAGTACAGAAAGATGCTCATGGACTCCTGACTTCTTCCAAGGCACCTCGTTTCTTGTTGTTGTTGTTGGTTTTAATGGTAGGAAAATATACACACAATACAAAATTTACCATTTTAACCATTTTCAAGTGTACAGTTCAATGGAATTAATAAGTACATCACATTGTTGTGCAATCATCACCACTATCCATCCCCAAAACTTTTTAATCTTCCCAAACTGAAACTTTGTATCCATTAAACAAAAGCTCCCTAGTACCCCTTTCTCCCAGCCCCTGGCAACCACCCTTCTACTTTCTGTCTCCATGAATTTGACTATTCTAGATACTTCACATAAGTGGAATGATAGAATATCTCTCCTTTTTCATCTGGCTTATTTTATTTAGCATAATATCTTAAAGGTTCATCCATGTTGTAGCATGTATCAGAATCTCATTCCTTTTTAAGTCTGAGTAATATTCCACTGTATGTATATACCACAGTTTGTTTATCCATTTCTCTGTCAGTGGACATTTGGGTTGTTTCCACATTTTGGCTATTGCAAATAAAGCTGTTACGAACACTGGTGCACAAATACCTGTTCCAATAAGGCAATTTGTTTTTTAACTTTTGACTTGTATTTACCTGCTAGGCCATAGGTGTTCACTCCAACTGTCTTAGGACATTAAGAACTTTCCAGTTTAGATGTTTGGGGAACTACTAGAACTGTCTATCTGTCCAGGGTGATCTACAGGGGATTCTTATACCAGGTATGATACTGGACAACTGACAAATTACATGCCTAAAAGGTCCTTTTTAAGAGTGTAGAAATATTGAAACATTTTATGAACCCGTCTACAGCTATTAGAGTACTATGCTCAAATGGTAGAGGGACAAAATTGAGTCAAAGATATATGAGCAGCAAAGAGTAATTTGACAGGACTGGGAATTCTGATTTCCATTTTTATCTTTAGAGACTACTAGTTATTTATTTTCTTTTTTTTAAAAAACTAAGAGTTACTGACAATTTTGTCCTCAAGCTTCATTTGCATTTCTAAATTCACACAAACCCTTAGACACCCCAAAATATGACTGGATATCAATGCCCATTCTGTCACAGGAAGCCCCTCAAATGGAATGGAATTAATACTCCTAAAAATTTCATTGATTTGTATGCCACTAACCAAAATGAGATTACCAGGAAGGACCATTTTAAATTTAAATAAATGCTGCCTTAGATGAAATAACTTACTCTTGATCTCACATTTGTAATCAATAGGGAACTCTTTGGCTGCATCTGATTTTTCACAGTTTTCAGCTAAGTCAGGAATCCTAATGCAAAATTTTGCTCTGTTATGTGGATTTGTGAACTGTCTAGAGGGTTCTGGGTCCATTAACCAAAGGATAGATTACCATGAGACACAAATATAATGTTTTTGTCTCCAACTGAGACAGTCTTACTCCAATATTATTTATGTGATTCCAAGAAAAGTGGTTGCTGTTTTCTTTAGACTCACACCCGGAAATTAATAAAGAGAAAGGCATTTCTCTTGGTATTAATTTGAAATTCTAAAGCAAAATTAATTACACATGCACTTTTAAAACTATGGATCCTGGAGTGGCAAGGAGAGTATTTTAGAGATTATTCATTCAAAATCCCTGAGTGAATGTGCATAATAGGAGGTATTACTTATGCAGAGTGTGAAGGGACTGAAAGCTACAGGGCCAAAGTATAGACCTGTCAGTTAAATAAGAGACATATTACATACTGGCCGTGACTGAGACATCTAAGCATCGCCCCTGGTCTTACCATCCTGTGGCCAGCCAACATGATGTCAAGACTTTCATACCTAATGTGATAAATACAGTCCCACCAAATGCTACAGATTTATTCAGATCTATTGCTAGATTCACATAAGCATGGCACTGCTGATCAAAAAATTCAAGTGGTATTTTTATAATTAAGAACTGTCAAATAAGATGTTGTCAGCAATGCTGAGTGGCATATAGTGATTTAAAAAATAATGCCTATGTCATTCCATATTACATACAGAGGTAAATAATTGGACCAATCATAAATCAGTCTTCTGTATAATCATTTAGCATAAAACTCTCACAAATATTCTCAAGGAAATTTCTGTCCCTAGCCAAAGCTATAACTGAGCATTTTTACACCTAATGTGAAATACTGATGACTTCAACTCCCCCCTTCTCCTTTCTGTTCACTCCTTTCTGCTCCAATCCCAGCCATCCTTTCCCTGTAAAGGATAAAACAAAGTCATCCTGCCCTTGCTTCTGAATCATATGTGTTCTTGCCAACACCTGAGGCAGTGAAAAAAGATGAAGAAATGACAGTATCTGGTCTCAATGTTTCTCACTACATTGCTGTAGAGATATTTAGTATCTCAGATGCAGTGTTAACTCTTCATTACCCTTTTGCAGCTCTGATAGCAGCTATGCTCTGAACCCTCACGAACGTGTTTGATCTGTTTGGAGCTAAAACCACAAGGGCTTATGGAGAGGATACCTCCTGCCCCCTTGAAAACCAGTTACTGTAGGTTAGCTGCTCTGTTCTTTGCAACATTCATTCCTTCAGTGCTATGCTAGAGCCTAGTTTTCAGGAATCTTGTGAGTCAGCTATTAAACTGTTTGCAGCTTGAAATCAGCTCTGAGGTGGGAGTATGGAAATTTAAAAAATGTACAATGAATCCACATCCCCCACCCAAAACTGGTGGTTAAATATTTATCAACACATCACTACACTTATTCATCAAATACTAAGTATCTACTATGTGCCATGCTCTGTGTGGGTGGTGAGATACAGCTATGAACAACAAAAATTTTTTAATACTAGTTGGAAAGATAGGCAATAAATAAGTATATATATATTTTCTTAACTATAGAGAATGATCAACAAAATGAAGAAAAGAAATAGGTGTTATGACTTAGAATAAAATAAAGAATGAGGTTTTCTGTAGAGGCAGCAGGGTCCAGCGGTTGAAAGGGCAGTCTCTGGAGTCAGACAGTCCTGAGTATAATTCTAAACTCTACAGTACATGGTATACATTATACAGCACATGGTAGTATGATTTTGGGGACATCATATAAAATCTCAGTTTTCTTGTCTATAAAATAAGAATGAAAATAGAACCTCTTTTACAGGGTGTTATAAGGATTTTAAAAAATAATCCAGATAGAACGATTACCTCTAAGGCCTGAAAAAATGTTTTAAGTTAACTTAAAAGAATGTTAGCTATAATTATTATTATCATTATTATCTGAAGAGGTAGCACTTAAAATAAAACTTAGAGTATGTCAAATGTGAGCCTAATGAAGAACCAAAGAAAGAGATTTCCAGGCAGAAGAAAGCATAAAGTGTAAAGTCTTTGAGGTGCAAACATGGTTGGGTTGGTCCAAGAACTGTTAGAAGGCCTGAGTGACCAGAGACCAGTACATGAAGAAGAAAAAGATGGCATACCTTTTCATTGAGGCAGTTGGAAAGACAAAGATTTTGCAGGGCCTCTTAGGCTTTTGGGAGGCATCTAGATTGTATTGTACATGCAACTGGCAGCCTCCAAAGAGATTTAAACAGAGCATGATAAGAGTCAATTTATAGTTTTAATACCTCTTTTCTTGCAGCTTGGTGGTGAATGGGTTAGAATAGGCAAAAGTGGGTACAGAAAGATTGGATAAGAGTCTAATGCAATAAATCAGATGAGAAATTATGGTGCTTTGCATGAGTGGGTGGCAAAGGAGGTAAGCGAACAGATGTGAAATATATTTTGGAAGCAGAATCAATAGAATTTGGTCACGGACTGGGTAAGGGTATGGCAGACTGCACTTTTCAAAGATGAACACGAAAACACTTTATATCCCGCATTCTTCTACGCTGTGACCCTGAAAGTCCTCCATCAATAAGTAGAATCTAACTCTCCTCCTCTTAAACCTGGGCATGATTGTGCTTCATGCACAATCATGCACTGCTTCAACCAACTGGAGCACGGTGCAAATGACGCTACGTAACTTCCAAGGCTAGGTTACAGAGACAGTGCGATTTCCAACTTGCAGTGGGTTAAATAGTGTCCCCCCAAAATTCAGATAGTGACATTATTTAGAAATAGGGTCTTTGCAGATGCAATTAGTCAAAATAAGGACACGGTAGATTAGGGTGGACCCTAATTCCAATATGACTAGTTTCCTTATAAAAAGAAGAGAGGACACACAGACACCGATACAGAGGAAAGAAGGCCATGTGACAAGAGAGGCAGAAATTGGAGGGATGCAGTTGGAAGATAAGGAACGTGAAGGATTGCTGGCAACCACCAGAAGCTAGGAAGAGGAGAGGAAGGACTCTTTCCTAGAGGCTTCAGGAGTACAGCCATGCCAACACCTTTATTTCAGACTTCTAGCCTCCAGAACGGCAAGACAACAGATTTCTGTTTTCAGCCAGTTTGTGGCATATTGTTACCGTAGCAGCAGGAAACTAATACACACTTTGTCTGCTGTGACACTTGCTTTGAAATGTCTGAGCTTCAATGCAGTAAACTCTGAGTCCATCACACAGTGAGAAAGCCCAGGTCACATAGGTCACATGAAGGTGCTTTGGCGAATATCCCAAGCTGAGGTTGGGCTACTGACAGTCAGCGTCAACTGCCAGACATGTGAGTGAAGACACCTCGAGATAATTCTGGCTCCAGCTGTTGAACTGACCCCCAGCTGTTGAGTTCTACCAGCTAAGACCCTAGAAATTGTAGAACAGAGAAAAGCCATCCTTATTGTACCTTGTCTAAATTCCTGATCAACAGAATCTTTACACATAATAAAAAGATAATTTGTGCCACTAAATTGTGTGGTGGTTACTTTTGCAGAAATAGCAAGTTGAACAGAAATTTGGTACCAGAATGGAGTTCTGCCATATCAAAAGCCTAAAACATGTGGCACTGGCTTTGGAACTGGGCAGTGGGAAGAAGCAGGAAGGACCTTAAAGAGACAGTTGGTAAAAGTAAGTGAAAGCTAGTAAAGCTAGTGAAGGAGGTCAGCGAAAGCGAGAAAGGCCTTAGGGAGACTTTGGTGAAAGCTGGGATGAGAGGGAAGAAACTGTTATTGGAGGCTAGGGAAAAAACTGATCTTTGTCATGTATGGCAGAAAGTTTGGCAACCCCATTGGCTGCACTGATACAGAAAATGAAAAATATGCTTAATAAACTATAAGATTTGGCTAAGGACATTTTTTAGGCAGAATACCGAAAGTGCTAATCTGTTTCTTTCAGCCATGTGTAAGACATAGTTAGAGAGATATAAAGAAAAAGGAATTAGTCAGCTTTTAAGCAAGCTTTAATGGAAATATAAAAGGTCTTGGTGTTTTTTGTTTTTTGTTTTTAATTGTTCATTCAGTGTTTCCCTGCAGAAGATTCTCAAAGTGAGAAAGGGCCTCAGTGCAAAGATCAAATCCAGGCTTGTTAGGAAAATGTCTCGATGCTAGGATGAAGAGAAGACTGTGATTGTAAAATCTTTCATTAAAACTTCAGAAAGATTTAAGATGGTGCCTCATGAACCTTTCAAATACATACAAAGCCTTCTGGATTTAAGGGCATGCCTTTTTAAACAACAGGCACCTAGACTCTTAAGGGTTTTGCCCTACGGATACTGAAGAGATTTCAGGGTGTATCTTTTGTCTAATGTAGTGGATTGATATACAGGAAGCCCAAAAGTGTTAAAGGAACTGCATCAGCTTGGACTGAAAGGGCTGGAGATACACCATAAAATGAAGGGGGTGGGGTCTTTGGACCCATGAACTACTTTGGGTAAGGAGCAGTAAGAGAAAACTACTCAGCTGCAAATGTGGGTTATTTCTTATGGAAAAGACAGAATAACACAAGGAGTGAAGCCAAATGCTGGGAAGGGTAGATTTTACAGCTGGGGAAAACAGCTGCTTGGGCAGCTTGATCTGAGCCCTTATTAAGGGACCAACAAGACGTGCCCAACTGAATTTCAGAACTGCCATTGAACAGTGATAGCTGTGGCCTCCCATTCCTCCTCCCCTTTTTTTTTTTTTTTAAACAGGAATATTTGCAGTTGTTATCCTATGCCTGACCCCATTGCATGCTGAGTATATGGGAGAAAGATAATTGGAATCTTTTAGCCACAGCTCTTTAGACATTGAGGAGAAACATGCTAGAAGAACTGTATCCACAGAGCCTCCCTGGCCCCTGGATCTGATCTGTATGACAACATCCCAGACTTAAAGTAGTAAGATGAGACTTTGGGAATTTTGAGGGAGGGATCTGGTGTATTTTGCATGCAAAAAGGATGTGAATAGTTATGGACAAAGGGTGAACAGTGGCTGATAGTATTTACCAAAGATGGCTACAACAATATCTTTCATCCCATTCACCACTCTTCTTTACTTCGTGCCACTGAATTCTGAGGTGGTTTGTTATACAGCAATAGTAATCTGATCACAAGGATAAGAGTAAGAGGGGATCAAGGATGACTACCAGGTTTTGGCTTAGGCAAATGGGGGAAAGGTGATACCACTTGCTGAGATGATCAGAGATAGTTTTGGGGGGAGGGAGAGGAATTGAGGAAGATGGGAAATCGCAGTTGTCTTTTGGCCATGTTATTTTTGGAATGTGTGTGAGACATTCAAATGTAATCTCCTTAGTTCATTCAGGATTCTGAAATCACAATAAGACTTCTATAATGGAAACAGCTCACCAGCAACATTGTTTATAAAGCGTGGCATTACAGGTCCATTATGACATTAACAAAAACAAAAGATTGTTGTCCTCCAAATGGCATGATCACCCAAAACTGATACAACTAAGCATAAGCTGCCCCAAATTTTTAATATTAATGTTTGTTACTTTGAAAGGTCACCATTTGGCCCTAATTAAATAAGTGAAAAAGAACTTTATTATTTGAAAAAAAAACTGAGTGCTTGAAGTGGAAAAATATCTTTAAACAATCACTCTTGCAAGAAAAACACAATTTGAAGTTGACCTAACCGGTCACTGGCCAAAAATCAAACCTTGGATTGGATTCCAGAGTCAGTCCGATACAAATGAGGGCTATTTCAAAAATGGTGTTCCTTAGGAGGATGCCAAAAAGCCTTAAACATTGCAGTGTGACAGACTCGGCCATAAAGAACAGAAGTAGTTGTTTTGCATCACAGCATTAATCACAGGAACCAGACGCGAATAAACAGCAGTTGTGTGGGGGGGTACCTCATGAACAAGGATATTAAATGTTAGTGATGATCTCTTCCACGAGTGAATTAAAGCCTTTGGGAGATATGAAAAGGCAGAGCAAAAGAATCAATTCAATCTTCTGTTACCTGTGTTGATGAAACAATGTGCAATTTGTAAAAACCTCTATTCAAAACAAACCATCCCAGGCTGCCAGACACCATGTTTCTAGTTGCAATGTCACCTTAATACCACAGGAATTCTATTTCATTTTTGGATGTGATTGATCTGTGACACTAGATTCGCTGCAACCTTCAATAGAATACCATCATTTATCCAGGGGGCAACCAAACTGCAACAAATCAGCAGGGAGAAGACTTCGTCTCTGACTCCTCTGCTCCCTTCTCTCTTGAGAAGGATAAAAAAGGCTGCCATGCACACGATGTCCTGCTTCTCCTTTGTCAATGCACCAGTGGTTCCAATTGAACATGCAACTGCAGATCAGAGTCTCCTGTAGAGCTCATACCTCATAATCCCAGAAGATTTCTAGAGAACATAAATAAAGCCCTACAACACCTGTGCCAAGGAACTGGCGAGTGCTGGGAAGTTTACTGCAAACTTGGGGAATTGAGACTGCAGACCAAGAAAAGAAGGATATTTTATTATTTTTCCTGTACCTAACACAGGAGCTCTTGAGACCAACACAGACCTCTACCCACTTAGTAGAACATCCCTGAGTACTTTTTTGATAATGATGGGGCTATAATCTTAATTGGTCATTGCTTCTGAAGAGAAAATAAAAAGCAAATTTTCATCACTTGGATTTGACCACCAAAAAGGGAAGAATTTATTACCGGCAGTATCTTCTAATTTGTGACATGTTTCTGTTGCTAAGAAATTTTTCTAAAATGAGATTTGGGGAGACGTACTTGTGCCTATAATTTTTTTTCCACCCCCTCCTGCTTCCCATTCCTAATGTAAGATATAGATCATAAATAAATGTCTCATTTTGCATTTCAATAAAATATATTTATGTATTCAGATCTTTCATCAAATGTTAAAGCTTCAAATATTTTAAACAGAAAGGGGAAAATGCGCATTGGTTTGGGGATTTGGAAGTGTTTAGGGTGTGGGTTTTTTTTTTTTTTTAAGAGAAATTGTAGATGGTGCAGGACAAAATCTAGGATAGCAATCAAGCTTAATTCCCCTAATAATTATTATTATTATAAAAAATTGGGGGAATATGGTGAGTTCTCCAGTATTTTTTCACCTAAAGGAGACAACCAGAATGAGATGCAAATCAGTGCTCTTATCTAATGAATAATGCAAATGAATGTTCTGCATATAGCAAGTCAGTCTGCAGGAATTCTCTCTGCCTCACCTCACATTTCTTGTGGATTTAAGGATCCTGTGTCACAAGAAATTAGAGAAAGGAATTGCCAAGTAATGACAGAGCCTTGGAGCCCCAAGTCAGTGTAGACAACAAGGACATTAAGATGCATGGCACAGCAAGGGAGGGAACCGACATCTCATTAAAATGAAAATGTTGCAATTTTCCTTCACCTAGTTAATGGAGTTGTATGATACTGTAATCTGTGATTATTTGTGTGGCTATTACTTAAAGGAATCCTCAACAACACCTTTTTGGAAGGGTTCTGGAAAACTTTAAAAAGCCATCTTTCTTCCTACTCGCAGTGAAGAAAAAAAAAACCTAGGAGTATTTCACATTCTCTTTCATACAAGTTAACCAACACTTAAGATTTTTCAGTAGCATAACAGAACCCACTTAAAACTGTGTTCTTTATGTAACTTTCTAGCTACTTGAAAGGTACTCAATTCCCCAAATAACAATTGAAAACAAACCCTCATTTACTCAACACATAATCAATTGATGTTAACCATGGGTGTGCTCACAGTTACTTTTCAGTCATGGGTTATTTCACTGAAATGTATTTTTGATTTAGAATTCACTGCCATGTCTCTACTTTTCTAAGAAAGCAGTTCTGAATACAGAATTCTTTTTCTGTATAATATAACTATACTTGCCTCATGTTTTTTGTTGAATCCCTTTCTCTGCCAGTTCCAGATTTTAATCAATCTTAAAGAGTGCTCGACTAGTCTTGTGCAAGGGTGATACACTATTTTTCACCAAAATATTAAGGAGAGCTTTATGCATGAGCAGCCACCTGCCAAAGGGGCATCTGCAGCACAGTCTTTGGGCTATTTGTTTCTAGCCATCTTTAGGGGGACTTCAAAATACAAAAGTGGACCAAAATCAAGCAATAATGCTTAAACCTTTTTTATGAAAATTGTTTGAAATATGTTGTAAACTCCATGCCATAAAAAAACAGGCAACATCGACCACAAAATATCCTAATAAGGACAATGACCATATATTTCCATTACTATACTAGGCAATGATTAGGTCACTTATGTAGTTTTGTGGTTTTTCCTCTAAGTTTGAGTTCTGGAGAAAATACCCAGGTAATAAAGCTTCCTAAGAATTGTTATATTAAATACACATAAGACTCTGAGTTTTCAAATCATGTTAAAAAATAAAGAAAATAATTTCAGAGAAGGGATTTTGTGACATTTATTTGAAAACCCAGAGACCATTTTTATTTAATTCTTAGGACCATGTCCTATAGTGCTGTTTTCCACACTATGAAAAGATTAGTGAGTCATAAAACAAGTTTTGTAAGTCTAGATCAGAATTTTTAAACCTGAAACAAAAAAGAAAATATAAAATTGCTCTGTACATGGTATGCATTTTAGTTAAATGCACATTTATGTTTATATGTGTTTACTGCTTCTTGGTGTAAAATTCATTACCATTAATTTTAGATTTCAAAAAACTGAAAGCTTGCTCTCTAGGGCCTTTCATCAAATCATGTAACATTCACATTGACATTGGAAAGGAGCACAGAGAAGCCAGACCAGCTTAATTATTACGCCTACTAAGTTAAAGGGTTGACTGAGTCTTCATTACCAGTATAAAATGCAAACTGCATGAAATTCACAACCCTATAGAAATGCAAATACATTTTCATTTCTTAATGGGCTCTTCAAAGAGAAGCATATATTTTAACACAATTCCTATATTGTTGCTAAGGGTAGATATCAATCCATATTCTTGTCTTTAGACAGGAAAATGTAAAGCACTCTCTGGAGTGTAGGTGGAAAGAATTACAAAGGACCTTGAGTCAACTGGGCAAAGATAAGGCTCCTATATGGATACTGGAATCTCAAAGTGGAGCCTTTGCATTCTTGCATATGGAACAGTCAGTGCCTGACTTGCTACTTCCTAAAGCCAAACTAGACTTTATTTCCTCACAGTGCTTCTAGTCACAAACCCTTGAAAAGAGAACTAAGATAAACAAGCAGAAAAGTACAGCTTGAGAGAAATGGAAATAATTCAGGAAACAGAAAAGAACATAATACAATTCATCTCAGAAATTCAAGAATATTTTATATTCATAAAACAAGAACAAAATATTTTGAGTAAAAAACAATCAAAACAACAATTTATTATTGCCAATTTTTTAGAAAATTAATTGAAAATAAATGCCTGGAAAAATATCATAGAGCAAAAAGCTAAAATAATGGAGTACATGTTTTATTGACAAAAATAAAAAGATAAAAGATACATATAATTCATGCAGTTTAATTTCTAGAAGAATGAGTGAAGAACAGGAAGGAGAAGTTACTAAAGAGATAATTGAGGAATCTTTCCACAAGAAGGGAATGAGTCTTTTGGATTGGAAGGATCCACCAAGTGCCCAGAACAGCAGATGAATAAAAGAACCATCTGGATAGATCATCATAAATTTTCAGAACACCAAGAATAAAAAGAAAGTCCTGAAATCTTCCCAGAGTGTGGTACATTGTATTACTGGTCCTACTTATTCACTGTCCCCCATCCCTTGGGGACCCTCCCTGGGACTCCTCCCTGTGGGAAGCATGGGGCTACAGAAGGAGGAGGCTTGGAGGGAATGTTTCCTGTTCAGTTGGTGTCAGGGATTGACATGTGACTATCTTGGAAAGTGAGTGGAAATAACATAAGCAGAAGCTTTAAGTGTCAACATTTAGTTCTACCATAACTCCTTTCTCTTGTCAAGAACTGAGTATTACCAGCTAGGAGCTATTCCTTTAGTATAGATCCTATACTTAAGAAGACTTATGAGGCCAAGTTAGAGCCAACCTACAGCTAACTTGTTGCAAGTCACTGAGATTTGGGGGTTGTATGTGACCATGGCCTAATATAGTGACAACAAATATAAGAGAGCAAAAATATGTCATCTAAAAAAGAAAAAAAGTATGTTTTTTCAGCAGGACTGAGTCTAATTGTACCTTTAGAATTGTGAACAAAAATATTTTTTAACTTAGAAGTCTATGCTCAATCTCTCAACCAAGGTGAGGGAAATATTTAATTACACAAGGACCCATACAAAGTTTACTCCCTGTATGTTTTTTCTTGTAAGTTACTTGAACCTATACCCTAGCAAAAGGAAGATAAAACAAAAATTAGAAAGACATGGAATCCAGAAAACTATGGGTCCCACCTAGAAAAAACAATGAAGGGAATCCCCAAGCACAGGGCTGAGCATGTGGGGAAAGAGATAGACATGATAAATGTAAGAATATGATGAATAAAAATAGGCAAATACTACAAGAAACAAGACAAATAAAAACTCACAAGAAAGATACAGGCTATTTATGAATTAATGTAAAATATGGTGTGATCTTTCACAGTTGATGAGAGTTGAAGAATTTATCTGACATTGACACTGATCATTCTCCTTCAAGCGATACAAAGATCATGACATTGGACCTATAGAGAAGAAAATAAAATTATAGCTCTCTACTTGACCTGGCATTGAAAAATATTTGCATAATCATAATAATGTAAATTTGGCTTACTGGCTTTCAACTTAAAGAGTCAATCTGAGAATAAAGCACAGAAGCTTGGTTTTATTTGCAAGACTGAATGAAAATGTCTATATTGTAAATGGTAATGTAAATAAAAGTATAGCTGACAGAAAGTGGAAGAGGGGAAGAAAAAGCAAAAGCAATGAAGGTCTCATCTTACTATGTGGAAGGGTTGAAAGATATTATCAACAGGGTCTCTAGTCCCGCCCAGCTTCAGAGGGTACATTGTGGTTCTGAAAGTTGACTGACCAATAATATATTGTTTTTTAAAGGATACCATATATGATTATAAATGATCACCTCAATGTCAAAAAATGGAAAGAAGGGAGGGAAAATGGCAAATTACATAACTGAGCTACAACCCCAACTTTAAAACAGAAAGCCAACAGATGTTGCCTAAAATTGCTAAGTCAAATAAACAGAAGTATAACTATATCTAGCGTTGTGGAGAAAACTGCTAGAAGTAAACCAGAGACTGTAGGGAGAAGTAGAGCAGGAGACTTGCTTTTCATCACTCTTCTGTGCTCTTTAATTTGTTAACATGTACATTAGTACTTTGTTAAAAATGAAACAAAAAGACAGGGATGAGGGTGATAAAAAGGTCTGAATATGAGGGTAAAAAGTCATTGGAAGTTTGGGGGCATGGGAGTGACATAATAAAAGCAAGGCTTAGAACCATTAAAATGGCAGCTATCATGAACAGAGGAGAGACTGTGGAAGAAAACTTAAGAAACTGCCTTAGACAAGGGGTTCTCAACTGGGGCAATTTTGCCCCCAGGGACATTCGGCAATGTCTGGAGATACTTTTGTTTGTCACAACTGGAGGTGTGTGCTACTGGCATCTAGTAAGTAGAGGCCAGGCGTGCCGCTCAACATCCTATAATGTACAGGATAGCCACCTACAATAAGGAACTACCTGGCCCAAAACGTCACTTGTGCTGAGGCTGAAAAACTCTGCCTTAGACTATGTACATTTGTTCAAATGAGAGGTAAAAAGGCACCAAACAAGGCAAATGGCAATAAGGACTGAATGAAAGAACCAGTTAGGAGGAAATGGCAGCATTTTCGGTAACCTGGATGTGGTAAATGAAAATCAGAAACCTTTGCAAACATAGACTGTGAAAAAAGTATTCTCTGTTTATCCATTTTAGTGAATGCAGCATTGTATTTAACCTGCAAATTTTCAATACACCTCAATTCAGATAAGATCCTTAAGCCTTACAATAAGAGCATATATAGTTCATTCCTGTCAGCTAATGCACATAATGATGATGTTAAGATTTGTACTTTGCTAAGGAAATGAGTATGGATCTTCCTCAATTTACAGTGAGGTTATGTCCTGATAAATCCATTGTAAGTTGAAAATGTCATAAGTTGAAAATGCATTTAACACACCTAACCTACCGAACACCAGAGCTTAGCCTAGCCTACCTTAAATGTGCTCGGAGCACTTAACATTAGCCTACACTTGGGCAAAATTATCTAACGCAAAGCCTATTTTATAATCAAGTGTTGAATATTTCATGTAATTTATTGAATACTGTACAGAATGTGAAACACAGAATGGTTGTGTGGATACTGGGTGGTTATAGTGTATTGGTTGTTTACCCTTGTGATCCCGTGGTTGACTGGGAGCTGCAGCTTGCTGCCTCTGCCCAGCATCACGAGAGAGTATCCTACCTCACATCACGAGCTGGGAAAAGATAAAAATTCAAAATTTGAAGTACGGTTTCTACTGAGTACGTATTGCTTTTGCACCATTGTAAAGTCGAAAAATTGTTGTCGTTAAATCATAACCACCTTAAGTATAGGCCATCTTTGAATTCCTTAGTTGAGGATCCATACAGCTGTGTTATTTATAAGGGCTAATTCAGTGAAATTCTTTCTTCAAAGAATCTTGGATTCAGATACTTAGGGTAAAAATATGCTTTTCATGTCTATGGAAATGCATAGTGATTTTTACTTCAATTTCAGAAAGAAATAATGTATGCATCATCTTTTTTTCCAATACCTCCCATATCAAGAGTTGTTGATAGCAGTTACATAGGAAAAAAAAGGGCATCCACAGGGAATGGGCAACCACTTAACTTTTGATAAATCAAGCTCCCCTACCATTGTGTTTCTCTATAAACCATTAGTTTCTTTGCAACAAGACTTTATTTTACAATCAAAAGCTACACTTTTCCTACCCAACAGAAAGTTCCTTGAGGGTAGGAAACTTGTCTTACTCAAATTCCTTCCCCTCTAAGTGCCCAGCCTTGAAAACAGTGGGCCCTCAATAAGTAGCTATTGATTTGTCCTGGATTGCTGAATTTAATTTCAAACACCCCCCAGCAAGAATCTGTACTTGTCAACACTAAAATTACTTATGATCGCATGCAGAGACATAACCAACTGACAAATTTATGAATCTTTACAAAACTGGCCTTAGAAATACTTGTGGTTCTCACTATGCATAGGGTAAATGAGTTTGGAATTTGCATGCCAAGTTGAAATATGGTGCCCTAAAGAATTTCTATGATTGATCTCATTCAAGCAAATTTACTCATTGTCCCCCAACACCCCACAATTATTAGAGACTAGCCTTTTGTTTCAACTTATGTAATAGCTTTTCATAGAAGACATCTGTCTTATAACCTGCCTAACTTTCTTAGGGGAAAAAAAAAAAACAGAAAGCAAAGGGAAAAACAGTACCTCAGTGACATTAATTATACCAGCATGTTTTCCAGTGTTTTGGAAGAAGGATTATGAGCACTGATTGCCACTGAAATGAGACCTGAAGGATATATTACAGTCCTGGAAACCCCACTTAACGTTCTTATTGCTCTAAGAAATCTAGTAATATCCTGATGGCTACCTAGGGTAAGAATCAATTTCTCCTATTAAGTTGCCCAAGGCAGTAGTCTGCTGTGTGCTGATGCCAGGATGCCTCTGCAGGTTGTTGAATTCTAAAATGCCTCTTGCTTCCTGACATAGAAGTTGAGCAGCATATAACACACCAGTAGGTAAAGGTCCTTCAAATCCCAGGATAGACTTGCAAAGAAACCTCACATTCTGATTGCACTATTGTTGCACTTCATTCATCCCAGTAAACTGCTTTTTCTTGAATTTGGAGTTCTTAGGAAGCATCCTAGAAGAGCCAGTGTGCTGAGGTTTGCTAGGCAATTACAGCTTACTTCTGAAAGTCAGAAAGCACTATCTGAATTTGAAGCTAGTATTATAATTGCTCTTAAATACTTAAAGATATTCCAGCACTCATACATTCATCAACCATATATTAATCAAATAAATATTTATGTTGCAAAAATCATAGTAAGTCAGCATTTTAAATTTCATTCATTCACTCATTCAGCCAACCACTATTTATTAAGTATCTGTTATGTAACAGGGATGGTACTAAATTTTGGGAATATGGTTGAATTATCCTCGCCCTTGAAGAATTTATAGGTTAATATTTAGTTCTCAATTCTGCACTTGAATCAAAATTACCTGGGCACTTTAAAAAAATCTGTGAACTTCATCTTCAAAGGTAGGTCCCAAACATGGGTATTTCTTAAAAACACCCCAGGAAGTTATAATGTAGATAGAGAATGAGATCCTTGCTCTATTAGATGAACTGCACAAACAAACAGGAGATCATAGTACAGTGTAGTAAATGCTATCACAGGCATAAACAGGATGTTACGGGAGCACTTTGGGAGGTCATAAAAATCAGACTTTCAGGGAGGGTGGGAGATGGTTAGGGAAAGCTTCATTAATAAAAATAGACTTATAGCTTCTACAGGAGAACTAAAAGCCTTCTAAAAATGGTCAGAGAAGAAGGAGAGGGACAAGAAAGCAAAGAATTAAAAAAAAATAGCAAGAAGACATGCATAGTTTAGCACAGTAAACTAATGGACAAGCACCCAGCCAAAAATGCTAGATTCCATAGTGGAAATTCAGCTCAGACACCAGCATTGTGTCCCTGGACAAATTACTGAACTCCTTTGATTCTTTTTTATCATCTATAAATTGGGGATAATGATAGATACCTCATAGGGTTATTGTGAAGAACAGAAATAAAATGTGGCATGAAATAATAAATGCCATTATTAAATATAGATGATTCAAACCCAGATACTACTCAAGTACTGTTTTGGTGATTGGACTAAAATTATAGTTTCTGTTTGTTCAGAAGACTAAAATCTCAATATTAAATACAAACAATCCTGACATATCTTTCTGCAGTGGGATATAGTACATATTACTTTTTATGCCACATTAATCCTGAACAGGACTCAATTTTCCTCTTCCAATTGTAGTATTGACTAGTATAATGCATTGATTAATCAAGATCAGAAAATTCTGAAGGAATTAGAATGGGACTTAAATTATCTACAGAAATGGAACTCTAAAACTCAAATCTTTCTTCCAGGACTAACTGGGAATAAACATTCAATGTGGCACTGAAGCCTTTTCTTCATGAAATCTTTTGAGGTTTAAGATTTGCTTACCTCTCTCAGAATGGTGGACAAGAATAAAGGGTTACAATTTTTTTTCTCACTGTTTTTCACTGCTCTAAATATGAACTTCTTCAACACCTCACACTGCTTTCATTAGATGGGTATGGTCTTCCTTAAGATCCAGAGAGCTGTAAAACCTTCAGTATCAGGTGTGCTGGGGCATTATTGAAGGGTGCTAGGTTTAGCATATAATTTTCTGGGCAAAGCTAAGTGTTGTGGGTCATATTTTGTTGTCAAAGAAGCTTTGGCTCACTTCTCAGCCTCCTTGCCCCAAGCAAAAAAATGCACTAGCTTACTCAATTTATCTATTACTGAAAAATAGAAACACCAATCCCTTTCAACCAGGGCTTTGAAATTGGTATTTCTAAAGGATCACAAGTCTTTCTGTACCATAGACTAGACTGTATCCAACCCTAGAAATAAAAACAAGAGCATAAAGGGGAAAAGGAATAAAGCAGAAAATGAAAGAGACTTCTAGAATAGAGAATTAGGAAGAGGTTTTAAGGTGCACTGAAAAAAATTCATCCAGGCTGGGTATATCTCAATAAATCTTTGAAGCACTGCTGCTTGATTCTTTGACAAATATCACATAATGGCTTGGAAGTAAAGTATAATTTAGTTCCTACTACAGAGCCATTATGATGTTCTTTGGGGACCAGTTAATTTATTATGGAGCTTTCCTGTACCAATCTCATACCAATCTGGAAACAGAAAAGTCCTCTGTTCAGAATGAGGTGATTTCTCTAAAAAGGCAGCAGTTCTCAAGAGTCAAGTTCACAGCACACAGATTGCAGAAGGATACTACCAAATTCTCTACCATAGAGTTTGCCTAGAAAAATTATTTTCACACGCTATAAACAACCAACCAAGTACCCATCGCTTTTTAAAATGCTAGGTGTTTGTATTTTTCAAGTATAAATTAGTGAATTTACATTTATGAGAGTCCCTAGTGCAAGGACATGGGACAAGCAGTTTACAATTTAAGACAAAACCTTAATCAATTTGATTCCACAAAAATTCCGTTTCCTTTCAAGACAACTTCTAAAAGCATAGCCAATATTGTACATTCCAAGAACGCCTTAACCAAAGAGTGTTCACTTTTCTTTCCTAGTGACAGCATAGTTAAGATGATTTTAGGTCTTGGATTCTGGAGTTCTGACTTCATACATTATGGCATACAGGTTAAATATGAGGAATCTAAAACCAGACTGCCAAGATTTTTGCTAGTTGTGTGACTTTGGGTAATTATATAACTTTTCTGTGCCCCACCTTCCTCATTTGAAAAATGGGGCAATAACAGTAGCTAATTCTTAGAGCTGTTGTGAGTTAACAGATTTAAAAGTTCTTACAACAGTGCCTGACACATAGTAGGTGCTCAATAGAAGATAGTTGTTAATATATTATTATAGTGTCTCCAAAATTTCCCTTGGCAGAGTACAGGTTTTGGAATTAGGGATGGATCCCACCTCAGTCCTTCATTAGCTTTGTCATGACAGGCAAAGTTATTTGACATCTCTGAGTCTCAGTGTGCTCAAGTGTAAAACAAGGACAGTAATACCTACCTCATACTGTTGTTTGAGGATTAAACAAGCAAGGAGCAAGATGCTTGTCTTATAGTCAGGGTTATCTGAATAGCACACAGCAACTAAAGCAAATAAATAATGCTGTGCATTTTCAGAGGGTAGATGGGCAGTTATGTTTATGAGGCATGGGGAAATGGAATTTAGAATGGCAAATGCAGCAGGTGTTTAGTGACTAATGCTAGGATAACAGTAGTCACAGAGCCCCATGGGAGCTTGGCACAAGACAGCCAGGAAGCCTCTGAGCCAATGCTGGGACACACAGAGGCAGACCAGTGCAAGCTGCTGAGACCAAAAAAAACCCAGTGTCTTTGAGGCAGCCAGACACCTGGAGGGAGGAAAAATCTTAATCTCAAGTCTTCAATCTCCTTTCAGTGCCTTCTGCCAATGGCTTTGAGAAGAGGGTAAAAGGCCAAGGAGAGGAGAAAAGCTGTTTGCTGGAAGATGGACGGAACCTAAGTCCAAAACTCAGAACTGGTACAGAATGGATAGAGAAAATTAGGAAGTCTTATAGCTAAACATATACACAATTAAAAAATGAAAAAAAAACTTTAAAATTTTACTGAGCATTTTTAAACATCAGTAACTCAGCCATTAATATTTTTAAATATTAAAGAGAGCACAGAGGGTGCTATTGATTTGAAATACAGAAAATGTCATGCTGAAAAGGTATCTGGTTTGGAACTGAGAAAATAAAACCAGTCAATCTCATTTTATCACAAACTAAGGGCTAGATTTCAACACTATTAAATTTTGTCTTATTAAATTATGGGTTGGGACACTAAATATTTGTATGGTGCTACAAGTAATAATGGCTCCATTATTAATATCCTATTCTTACTGAAGAGTTCCAAGAAGAGGAAAGAGAATTGTGAGCCTAAATATACCCTCTAATGTGAAAAATCATTACCTAAATTTGATTTGGGGGTCAGCAATGGTAACTTGATCAATTATAATGTGTTTTCTAAACCTGACCTATAATAGCTGCTTTTAAAATAAAACATAAATGATACCAAATGATACATCCAGTTAATTCATTTCCAACTTGTTTTGATGATCAGCATCAATAATTATGTTTAGTTTTGTATCTGGTTATTAACCTTAATGATACTATACCTGCCATTTAAATAATTGCTTTTTTACCAGTATCAGCAGTAACAATAATTTTTGCTTATAATTAGTTGATTTGTCATTCATTACGACTGCTAATTATAATTATCCTATTAAATCATCATCCACAAGATGATCATAAGGATACACAGATATTGCCTGGGTACCGAAATTTGTCACACATTAGAAATTTGAAGCATGACATAGACATGGCCCAAGAAAAAAATAATTTTTTTACATATTTTTATTGGAGTATAATTGCTCTACAATGGTGTGTTAGTTTCTGCTTTATAACAAAGTGAATCAGCCATACATATACATATATCCCCATATCTCCTCCCTCTTGCATCTCCCCCCCACCCCATCCCACCCCTCTCGGTGGTCACAAAGCACCGAGCTGATCTCCCTGTGCTATGTGGCTGCTTCCCCCTAGCTATCTATTTTACATTTGGTAGTGTATATATGTCCACACCACTCTCTCACTTCGTCCCAGCTTACCCTTCCCCCTCCCCGTGTCCTCAAGTCCATTCTCTACGTCTGCATCTTTATTCCTTTCTTGCCCCTAGGTTCTTCAGAACATTTTTTTTTTCTTAGATTCCATATATATGTGTTAGCATATCGTATTTGTTTTTCTCTTTCTGACTTACTTCACTCTGTATGACAGACTCTAGGTCCACCCACCTCACTACAAATAACTCAATTTCGTTTCTTTTTATGGCTGAGTAATATTCCATTGTATATATGTGCCACATCTTCTTTATCCATTCTTCTGTCGATGGACACTTAGGTTGCTTCCATGTCCTGGCTATTGTAAATAGTGCTGCAGTGAACATTGTGGTACATGACTCTTTTTGAATTATGGTTAAGAAATAATTTATTTATCTTCCTTAGGTTCTAATATCCTTTCAATTTCACTTCCTTTAGGTCTTAAAGTATATATTTATGTAAGAAACCTAAATAGCTAAATACTCTGAAAATGGTTTTCTTAGTATTTCTAAAGAGCCAATGTGATGATGTGTCAACTCACTAGGCAATGGCCACCAACTATTCAAACACTAATCTAGGAGTTGCTGTGAAGGTATTTTATAGATGTAATTAAAGTCCATAATGAGTTGACTTTAAGTAAGAGAGATTATCCTAGATAATCTGGGTAGGGCAGATTCAATCAGTTGAAAGGCCTTAAGAGCAAAGACAAGGTTTCCCTGAAGAAGAAATTCTGTCTCTGGACATCAGCTTCAGAACATGCCTGAGAGTTCTTGCACGCCCTTCCTGACAGACTGCCTTATGATTTTGAACTTGCCTAGGCCAATAATTGCATAAGCCAATTCCTTGCTGCAATGCATTTCTTAATACGTATCTCCTACAAGTTCTGCTTCTCTGGTTGAACTCTGATACAGCAGGCTGGTGCAAGGTGTCCTGGCTGTTGTATTAGAGAGAAGAAAAAGCAGAAGGTACTCCTTGCCCTAAAATAGATACCTCACCATTTCAAACTGCATTGTAAGATAGCCATTCACTTCTTTGTGAGATCCTATTAATAATGCAGACATTTCTAGAAGGAGTAACAGCATAAATTATTCCTATTAAGGCCTTTGCCATTAGAGGTCCCCTACTCCCTCCTGATGCACTGAGAGGATGCTACCCGTAAGGAGAGCTATAAGGACCAGGCGAAGAGTAGGCAGTAAATGGAATGTTGCTAACTCGGAGCTTGGCCAAGGGCTAGTCCTATCAGAACTAGTAAGTCTCCGTCTAAACATCCTTGAATCCCTGCTCAAGTACAAGCTTGCTTCTCCCAGGTGGCCAAGATCTTATAGAAATGCACACCTCATAGACTTGACAGTGCGCACTGTGTATCACAAAGCTCCAAAATACTCTCACCACCCTTTATAAAATCCATATACTCAAGAGACCAGTTTGATACACAGACTACAGACTCAAATAATACATGTGTAGATTAAACTGTTTGAAATGGATAGTTTTATTTTCACTATATGCACCCAAATCTGTGGATACAGGTTTGGTTGGAAAAGAAGGCTAGCCTGCATAAGGAGGACTTTGTGATGGCTTTGGGAAATTTCAGTCTGTCAAGAACATGGTGCACATGTGAAATTAGTGACCAATTTGATCAATTTTTTAGAATGTCATGAGATCACACACACACACACACACACACACACACACACACACACTAGCCAGTGATTTCAAGGTATTTCTGGAGATTTTGTTGCTAGGTGGTTTCTATGAGTTGCCCCTCCATGGTCAAGAGACTGACAGACCTGTCCCAACTTTGGAGGATTGAGCCAAATAGGAGAGAGATCAAAG
The DNA here is from genome assembly GCF_028564815.1 of Eubalaena glacialis. Taxonomy (NCBI): domain Eukaryota; kingdom Metazoa; phylum Chordata; class Mammalia; order Artiodactyla; family Balaenidae; genus Eubalaena; species Eubalaena glacialis. The sequence goes on from NC_083718.1 coordinate 100,661,759, forward strand.
AAACTGCTACAGATATGAAAAAAAGTACACAATGTGCTTGTTCTTATGTTCCTCCAGGATGCAATTCAAAAGAGGATTATTTTAAAACAGATTTACTACTGGGCTTATTTTGTTGACCTTGGTAAACATTACCTCAAAGTCGTTCCACTTGTATTTTCCTTAAGGGAGCAGAGATGCTCATGAACAGGTATAGACAGAATCACATGTCAAGTTAAAGTAAAGATATTGCAACTTTCTACAGAGAGAAAGATTTTAAACTGTCCATAATAATAATAAAAAAAAGCCCAGGATTTGCATAATCAGAAAAATACTATCCTGGATGTAGTGTCTTATTTCATAGATCAATAACCACTTATAAACATGAATGTAGAGCTTCCTGAAATTATTTATATTATAATACAATCTAGTGCTGAGGTCCTTTATTCCTTGACATTACTCTAAAGTGGAAATGAGAACCTAATCTATGATTTTCTATGATGACTGTGGATTTCCATTAAAGAAAATAAAGAAAGAAGAAGCCTTATAAACGTGTGATAATCCAACATCTACCACTTATTATTGTGACTGAGAGCAAGTCATTCAACCTTTTTAAAATCTCAGCTTCCCCATTTGTAAAATGGGGTTTTTCACCTATACATTATTACTAACATGACTCAAGATGTATGAAACTATTTTTAAGTTATTTTTATACAAATATGAATTATTAGTATAATAAAGCTGGGATTTGAACTTTAGACTCCTTAGGAATTTTAACATTGATCATAATTAATTATATATAATTTATACTATACATCCTACCTATTTAATAAAGTGGGAAAATGCAATATTGATGTTCTGCCATTTATGGATAGACTCTTTAGAATAAAGTTCTTCTTGGTGATCATGCATAAATTCATGCCACTCTAAGGATGGCAGTAGGCAGGCTCATGGAGTTATGAAGATCTGTTCTGGAACACTGAAGAGCAAATAAAATAAAAGGGCATTCAAGCAGTTTTATAAACATTTTTTAATGGAAATCAATGGTAAAACCAATAATCCAGTGTGCCAGTGAAAATGTCATATAGTCTCAAATCAGTATTTTGGGAGAAGGAAACTGAGGTTTGGGCTAGTATTATGGAAGACACTCTGAGTATCTGAGTTATGGACATAAGCCAGGTTAAGTTGCTTGTATTTGAATTCTATGTTCATTGTGATCTTTCTGTTCAAAATTACTTGGTTAGGCTTCAATAAATATGTACTGAATTGAATCCCTATATGCTCTGTTAAGTACCTAAGATTTGTGACCACTGAGCTTGCAAATAAATATGTAATAAGAACTACAGCACCTTTGTATAGCACTTTCCCCTATTTTATACTTTGTCTTTTATAAAGTACCTTTACCTACATGATTGTGTTTAATGATTGATAGACTAGATAGAGAGTAGGAGATTATGCCAAGTATAAAAAACATTACAGTATCATGTATTGGGAAACATAAGGACAACTGAACAGATTTATTCATGGATGGCACAATCATAACATTTATTACTGTTGAGACAGAGCCACAAAAGGAAATTAGTTTAAAAGGAAAGCTAAAGACAAGGCTTTGCTTGTTTCCTTAAGCTGGAATGTCCTTCTCTTTCTTCTTCCACATCAGACCAGTTTACTCTACCCTCAAAGCTCAGCTCAAAGACCATCTCATCTCCTTTATGAAGCTATCCCTCTGTGTTCCCATAGCTCTTTATATATAGCTCTAGCATAGCATTTATTTTCTTCTTCTTTGTAAATAGTTGTTTACTTTGTAAGGCTGCTTGAAGGCAAAAGCTAGCCTATCATTGTTATCTCCCATTATGCCCCACACAGGGCACTGCAGAGCAAGGAATTCCATTAACACTCAGAGTATTGAACTAACTGGAGAGGACACCCCTATGTTAAAGAACTAAATACTCCCACAAGATATCCCCGAGGGTAACCTTCTGCCAGATTATGCAAGAGGTTACTTAGATATCATAAATAGTGGCAAAGACAGTGAAAACAAGAATTGAAGTGGCAGAAAAGATAATTGAGGGACAGTAACAAAAAAGTAAAAGTGGAGAGAGCAGAGATGTAGGAAAGCAGACTGCTAGAAGGACTCTTCATTCCACCGCTATATATTAAGGGCCCATTGTGTATCAGGCATTAAACTAATTGCTGAGGATATAAGGGAGAACAAGGTTCCTTCCCTCCCTGTCTTCAAGGAGCTTCCAATCCAGTGTGGAGGGAGACAAGTAACCAATAATTACAAAATGAAGTGTTAAATGTATGGCTAAGGATAACTACCTACTATAACTGGGCAGTTGCATGTCTAAGAAATCTTGCTGTCGAATTGCCTTTAAAAATAGTTTCAATGAGGAAAAGGGGTTAGGGGTTAGATTTCTAGTCTTGTGATAACAAAGACAGATTCCACCTTGGCTACTATAAATAATGCTGCAATGAACAATGTTTTGTCTTGTTGATCAGGACTGTGATGGAGATACACTGGATGCTTTTGAGGAAGGGGATAACATGGATGATACAGCAGTCAGAAAAGTTGATTTAGGACCTGGCATTTCCATTTCCCATACTAAAATTTCTCTTTCACTTCTAGGCCTCCATGACAGCCAACACATTGAGTCCATTCCAATATTTTATTAATAAAATAAGTTTTATTTATCTTATCACAGTTATTTATTTTAACATTTTTTTGTTTTTATAAGGAGTTACTAAGCTGCTGCTAGGCATGTCTAGTGCAGTTGTTAAAACATTGATCCATTATAATCTCAGTGTAAATGCCATTGCATCCATGAATAATTATTTTAATACTGTGTTATTCAGAATACATTTCATTTACTTCAAAACTACAGTTGTGAAATTATTTTGACTTTAAATACCTGGCTTGGAGCCAGAACCTCACAGTTAGTTATTAGATGCCATTAGTAACATTAGGAAAAGCCAGGCAATTCACAAAAAGGGAAACTAAAGGGAAAATATTCAGAAGATCCCCTCAAAGCAGGAAATGAGAATCAGAATGACTTCAAGTTTTTACCAATGGAAATGATAATTACAAAAAATGATAAAGATGATTAACATTTATTGAGCGCTTCCTATGTGCCGGGCACTGTGTTAAGTACATCTTTATCCTCCTGTTGCTCAGAACAAAGAAGTGAAATAACTTGATTAAGTTGGAACTTGAACCTTGAGAACTGTTTGAATCCAAATAAAATATCTCTAACGGCATGCACTTTCCGAAGTTACAGAACTCCACTTCGGAATACCTGGTTCTAAATGTCCAAGACCCCTGCACCTGAAACTAACAAAATATTGTACATCAACTACACTTCAACAAAAATTAATTAACTAATTAATTTTAAGTAATTAAAAAATTCCCAGGACCCAATGATCCTGGAAACCTCCTATCTAGAAAGGGCAACTGGCCTTTTCTTAGTAGTATGAAGCTACTCCTTTACTGTTGTTACTCCTAAAACAATCCCAATTTGCAACAAACAAACAAGCAAATGAACAAAATGTGTACTGATCTACCTACACTGTCAGCCTAAATGCAAACTTCCTGGCTGTGGTTCTAATTGGAAATGGAACCCTTCCCGTGTTGTCCAAATTTATTACTGTTACACATCACCCTCAGTTTTTCATCTAGGAAACAAGCCATTCCGGTGATTGATGAGGCAATATTTATATATCATCTGCAAAGTAAGCAAGGAGACTTCCAGTTTAAAAGCACTATAAGGCTATTGTTACAGTCCAGTAATGAAGACAGTGATTTTGGGGGAAAAAATTACATACAGCTAAATATTAAAAATAATTTTTTAAACTGTGATTTTTGTATAAGTTGTACAGATCAGAGTATACCTTTCAATTTACGTGGAAGATGCCACTCTTAAAATTTGTTGCCTTCTGTATAAAAATCTAGTCAAAGAAGTTAGCTTATAGTTTGGCTCAATATTTATTTCTGTAAATTTTGTTTCTTCCTATTGACCCATAATTATGAATATTTATTAGTGATGCTCATACAATATCCAAGTGATTTACCATTAAATAATTTTTTAAAAGATGAGACATTAAGAGTCATGGTACACAGAGTTCTATTAAAAATCCTGAGTGAATTATGGTGGCGACAATGGATCATTAAATCGAACTGTGAGTGTCCTGACATCTAAGGCAATAAGAGAAACATTATTTCTTAAACTTTTTTCAATACACAATAAGAGGAAGCATATCAGTAAACAAGAAAAAAACAAAACTTAGAGAGGAGACTCCTTATAAACTGTTGGTAGGAATGTAAAGGGTGCAACTATATTTGATGAAAATGCCATACTTTATAAACCAACAGATTGGCTACTGGGTGTATATCTTGGGAAAAACAAAACTCTTGTTCATATGCATCAAGATATGGGTACAAAAATTTTTTACTGTTGAGTGGCTTGTAATTATAGAAAACTAAAAAAAAAGAACTTCCTAAATTACCACTAATGAAGAATGTATTTATACAATGGAATATATATTTTTTATATGGATGAACAAGATCATACAGATCAAATGGATAATTTACAAAAATATTGTTGAATAAAAAAGCAAGTTACAGAATAGATTTTTCAGGATGGTAACATTTAAAAAGTCCCAAATCAAAACTATATATTGTTTATGAACATACAAGCTTGGTATAAAAAATATTAAAAGATAGACCAGAAGGAAATATAGCAAATTTATGACACTGGTTCCCTCTGGGAGAGGGAGGCAAGAAATGGGTCAGGCCATGGAGACAAAGATGATTTCAACTTAGTCAGTAATGTTTCTTTTTTATAAAGCTTAACAAAAACAATATGCTACCACCGTTAATTTTTAGTGGTAGTGGTACATGTATTTGTTATATTGTTTACGTACTTTAAATATTTTTTAAAAAACTGAAAAAAATTTTTGTGATACCTTCAAGATCAAGGACCTCCAAAGCAGCCTATATATCCCAAAGACCGTGTATGTATTACAGCTATAATCTTTGATATGAATATTATGATCAAATTAACATATCTGCTTTTAGCACTTCATTTATTCATTCAACAAATATTTATTGACCCCTACTATAGGCAGGTACAAGACAACATTCTTGCTCTTTGGTGCTTGTATTGGGGAGGAGAAAAGAGATATAAATAAAGGAGTAGTATATAACGTAATAAATATCAGGCAGTTATAACTGATATTCAGTCAGAAGGTACCCAGTAAAGTGTAACCATTGACATCTCTTCTGATTGGTCAGTGTTGGTGCTGCCCCAGTTGTTAATTAGTTTGAACATCACTCCATAATAAATTCAGTGAAGAAAAACTAAGCAGGCTCAGGATAAATGGATAAAGCGTGTGGAGGAGATGTGATTTTAGATAAGGTGGTTAGATGAGAAAGGTTTTTAAGCAGAGACCTAACAAAAGGCAGTAATGAGCTCTGGGAAGATATTGAGAACATGGGTCCAAACAAGGCAAGAATAAACTAAGTTTAATGAAGAACATCAAGAAGGCAGGTAGAGAGGACTAAGCAAGGTGGGAGTGATCAGAGCAGAGATCAGAGAGGTATTCAGGGACCAGATTACACAGGAGCTTTCAGGCAGTGGTAATGGTTTAGATTTAATTCTCAGTGGGACACAAAAATATGAGAGGAAATTAAACAAGGAAAAGATCTGACAGATTCTTAAAATTTTATGTATGTATATTTACATAATATAATTACACTGTCTCTATATATAATATATTTACATTGCAATATTCACACATTATAAAGTTTTATATTATAATATTATAAAACATATGTGAATTTGATAATAGGGCAAATGTGGGAAGCAAGGAGACCAGTTAGGAGATACTGCAGGAGTGCAACCTAGAGATATAGCTGGTAGTTAGCAGTGGAGACGATGAAAAGTGGTCTGATTTGGGATATATTTTGAAGGTTTAGCTAACAGAATTGGTTGATATGTGTGGTGAGAGACATAAAGGAGTTAAGGAGAATTCCTAGATTTTTCGTCTTGAGCAACTAGATAAATGTAAGCTGCCATTTATAGATATGGGAAAGACCAGAGTCAGAATAGATTTGGGAAGAAGAAATCAAGAGTTCTATAATAAACATGTGAAGTTTAAAATGCCTACTAGACATCCAAGTAGAGACAGCATGGAGGCAGTTGGCTATATGATAACAGTTGTTATTGATAGTGTAAAAAAAAAAAAAAATCAAAAGTATCACGCTAACTACTTTTCTCAACACTTCACCCACAAGAATATGATTTTGTTAACTAGCCAACAGTTGCTGACTTATTATTCTGGTTTTAGATGGTGAATACAATATGTACTCTGCTCTCTATGATTTTTAACAGCTTACTTCCATTTACATGAACACGTTAATGGAAATGAAAGCAGGAATGGAAACAAACACAGTTGATTGGTTCTCTTATCCCCGAATGAAGACACTCATCACATAACGTGCATTTCCAACATTCCATACACTCTGTTTAGAGAATCCAATTTTCTGAGGTTATCTTAGATAAAAGGCTTTTTAGATAACAAAATCATAGTATTGTAGCTCAAAATCCAAATAATAAATGTGATTTTAAAAAGGTTTTTGTGATGGTTTTATTCCACAGACTACAAATAAAATTAGAGGGTAATTTATAGTGTAGTGTAAAAGTAGGACATGTATGTCAGATTGCCTGAATTTATCCTATTCCCACTACTTAGTTGGAAAAGTTACTTAACCTCCTGCCTTAATTACTTCACCCATTAAATAAAGATAATGATAAGATTGAGGATTACATGAACTAACAAAGGCCAAGTGTTTAGTACAGTGCATGACATCAGGAAAGTTCTCAATAAATAACATTATTTGTAAAAATATTCCACAAGTTCAAGTCAACAAGTGTGCATTAAGCAATACTATGTGCTTTACACTGTGCTAGGCACTGTTAAAGTGACCCCGGTGATGGCTAAATACAACATTATCCTGAGCCAGACAGTAGACACATTAGTGACAATGCTTCCTAACACCACATGTAAGATTAGTTTTTCTAAATTTCGAAATCAAAATCCGTGTGGCATGGTCCAGGCATCACAACCAACCTCAGAGTGGCCACCAGCTCATTTTCTTTGTCATGCACACATCCTCTTCTGCAATTTGTACTGACCACATATATTGGATTCTCCTCTCCCTTGAGAGAGGGTTGCTTGGAAGTATATTTGATATCTTCATTTTATCATTTCCAAGAAGGAAAGAGAGCAACAGAAAACAAACAAAAAGTTACATGTAATGGTGAAAAAGCATTGTTCAGACATGACTTGATGATAATGTCAGCTGCTGGACCTCTCAAAAGACATCAACCCTCTGGAACAAAAGGGCTATTTCTTTGTGCTAAAACAGCATCCAGCTCCATTATTCATTTAATATTTTAGAAGTCAGTTCCAAAGTAGGTCAACAATTGAAAACCAATTTTGGTTTCTTCCTCAGCTCACGCCTTTAATTTGCATGGAACTGATACTATGAGAATCTATCTATTCCCAGAAAGATGAGAAGAAACTTACAACCTGCCAATCTCAGTAAGTTCTTTTCCAGTATGATGCTGTGTGAAACAACTTTCATCCTTTCCCCCTTTTGTAAGGAAGGAAATTCTGAAATCTAAAAATGGCACATGAAAAGCTAGTCTGCCCATTGGTCTGGTGAATTAAAACCAAAGCAGATTTCACACCAGCCACTTTATACAAGGAATATGTTTCAGTATGCAACTTCTCCCAAAAGACTGATTCTAAGTGAAAAGGAACGCTTTACTGAGGGTAAATGACAATTTCTCAAAGTTTTTATATTAGAAACAAAAGACTTGAGGGGGCACTCAGATGAATATTTCCTAGCCCTGAGATGACAGCCCCCATGCCACCAAAATGCAGTGCAAGATTACGTAAAATTTCCACAAAATGAAGGGTGTGGAAAAGTCTCTGAAACAAGACCTATTCTTCTGGAAGAAAGGATACTCATTTTTGAACTTGATCAACTGACAAACAATGGTGTCTGTTTAAAAGGCCCAAATATATATCTTTTAACTTAACTGTTGGCTTCAATAGAAAAGTTAAAAAAGGTGCAAAAAGTACAAAGGAGTAAAACTACTACAGTTAGGAATAAGAAAATTTAAATGGCCAAGAAACATATTTAAAAACTCAATCTTTTCAATAAGCAAATAAATACATCTTTAAAAATGAAATGTCATTTTCCCCTTCCAATATGTTTGTATATCAATGCCAAATTTTAAAAATTATTATCTTAGCAGAAAAGGTAGTGGGAATAAAGATAATTTCATCAATATCCTTTTTGGTAAACTACGTAATTTATCTGCTAAGGCCCTATATCAGAAGAAAATTTAAGAATATAATGTCCAGGGGCTTCCCTGGTGGCACAGAGGTTAAGAATCTGCCTGCCAATGCAGGGGACAAGGGTTCGAGCCCTGGTTTGGGAAGATCCCACATGCCAAGGAGCAACTAAGCCCGTGTGCCACAGCTACTGAGCCTGCGCTCTAGAGCCCATGAGCCGCAACTACTGAAGCCCATGCGCCTAGAGCCCATGTTCCACAACAAGAGAAGCCACTGCAATGAGAAGCCCATGCACCGCAACAAAGAGTAGCCCCAGCTCGCCGCAACTAGAGAAAGCCCACGCGCAGCAACAAGGACCCAATACGGCAATCAATCAATCAATTTTTAAAAAAAGAATATAATGCCCAGTATTGATGAGGATCTAGCTACTAGGGCATTTCATAAAACACTAGAGGAAGTATAGATAAACTATCTTTCTGATGGACAGTTTAACACCAGTTAAGAGCCTTAAAGTATAAAAACCAAACAACCTAAATGTCTATAAATAGAAGATTGATTAAAGAAATATCCATAGGGTAGAATACTACAAAGCAGTATATCTCAAAAATATAATGTTAAATTTAAAAGAAAGAAGCTATATAATAATGTGTACACTATTTTTCCATTTATGCAAGGTTCAAAAACAATGCTACTTATAATTTGTACACAACCATCAATATGTAATTTTCAATTATTTGTTAAAGAAGAAAAAGGAATATAAAGGAAAAAAAATATCAGAGGGCATAGCACATATAAAAGGGTAAGGACTGTTCTGCAAAGCTTTTGTTTTTGTTGTGTGTGTGTGGATAAGTGTGTGTTTACTGTGTTCCAATATAAAATGTATTTCTCACTGTGGATCAACTTAAAGCAAGTTTTAAAGCCACAGGTATAGTCTACAAGGTGTAATTTGCTCATCTTCAGCTTGTTGCTCCCAAAGAGGTCTCCTGACTTTGCTCTCTACCGTGTGGCAGAAGCTGTCTTCCTTCTACCTCCAGAAGCTCTCTCAAGTCCAGACAAAAGAGAACAAGGCCCACTGAGAGGGGGCCTGCCTAAGTCCTACATCTTGGTTTAAGTCCAATACCTCTTTCCCCAAGATTCACACAGAGAATGCCCCTTCCATTCAGTAGGATTCCACCCTTGAGAGCAAAAGAATACAGCCCAACCCTTTAGCTTCAACTAAAGTCAATATGATGAGCTCACCATCTTAAAAACATGTGCATTTAATACGGGAGGTTTGGAATATGGGAGAAGAAGGGTAGGTCTAATAAAGAAAACTATACTGATACATGTTCATTAAAGCATTATAACCAATAGAAAAAAAAATGAAATGAAAATAACATCAAGTCATCAAGGTAGGAGCATAATTAAATATTATGTATCTATATAATAGGATATTTATAGCTATCAAATCATATTCTCTAAGCACATATAAATGATCTAAGTAAATGATAAAGCTATAGTAGTAAATGAAAAAAGATGAAAAATTATATCTGATGATTCTATGATTCCAATTTTGTAAAACAAAATGTATATTATATTAGGTTGGCCAAAAAGAACAAACTTTTTGGCCAACCCAATATTTAGGGAGAGAGACTTTTAAGAAATATGGCAAAATGATTTCAATGTTGAGTGTTAGGTTTTTCATCTTTTCCAAATTTTTTACTTGGAAAAATATTTTTTAAAAGATTCAATTAGAAATGGAAAAAAGAATCCTTCATACATACTTTCAGTGTTGAAACTCAGAGTAGATTTTTCTCTCCCACCCCTTTTTTGAGAACATCATTATAAGCTGCCCAAATGGATTAGCTAAATTTTTCTAGTTGTCTCTTAATTTACAGAGGGAAAAACCAGATACATGATAAAAGTCCTCGAGAAATAGAAAACATTCCAGAAAATCAAATACTATATTCAATCAACTGATCAATTAATCAGTTAAAAACAGGTTATTATTTATTTGTTGCCTAGAAATATGATAAATGCTGTAAGGTAGAAAAGCAATATAATACATAGTTTCTGTTGAGCTCCTACTCTGCATCAGAGAGTACAGGAGGCTGTCTCACATATTATCTCACTTAAAGGGTAGTGATCCAGACCAAGAGTCAGGATAAGGTAAACACATGAAACATATGTGTATGTGGGTACATAAATCAATAAGATGTAATGAAGTGCTAAATGGTACAGTATAGTAGAGTAGATAGATAGGCATATATTTTAATCACATAGTTAAAAGGTCAAGAGAATGATAAGAGCTGAAATTGGCAGGAAGTATCCAGAGAAACTAACTCGACACAGACCTTGAAGGATGGGTGGAATTGGGGTAAGTGGAGACTATTCTAGGCAAGAGGAATGTCTTCTGCTTCTCCTGGTAGAGAAAAACATGAGACGAGGGACTTCTTGTGTGATGACACTAGTCATTAACGTCAAAGGATCAAGATGCCAGACTAAGACCCACGCACAGTTCCAGAGCTAAGCAGAACAAACCCCACCACCACCACCAAAAGTTTACAGAATATGCCTGAGAGACCCCAAAACAATCCAGAGAGACTATGGGTTTTTAGGACACTAGTTCTCATATTTTCAAGTGATATTCCTCTACAGCAGACAAGGCTACCTCTTGGGGAACTGAAGGAGGTAATTCAAAGTAGTCCACTACAAGGCAGTAATTATGTTGAAGTCTCATGTTTCACCTTTAAAATCTTGTATTTGTACATTCAGTTAAATGCTCCTCCTAATCTTTGTGTAAAGTTGGAGCGGCAGGTATATGAGCCATGCTTATCTTATGCAGCATACTTCAGCATCTCCTAAGTTAAGAAATACATATATATACAGGTCTAACTCATCAAGTTCTATGAATTTTTGCTCCTCTTCCATCTTGCCAGATATAAGGTGTCAATCTACCATTAACCAGGCCACTAGGCTGTCATTTAAATGCTGTGGGTCCATCTGCTGCACCCAGCCTTTTTTCTTGTCTTCTTCAGACACAGTTTAACATCAGGCACTTGGCTACCAGACAATATTTTCCAAGTGGCTCTTTAATATGCAGCAAAATAATGTTTCACCTTTAAACTATGAGTGCTGGTCTTACCTCTACGTCCTCGTCCCCATCCTCTGTCTACACACCACTTCGTATTAATTTTGCTTAGGACTCTTTTTTCCTTCCTTTGCGGGCAGGGACCATATGTTATTTGACTTTGATTCTCACCACCACCACCAGGTTTTGCACGTGCTCTATGTTCTGTTCACTTCACTCTGCATACAGTAGTCTATAGTAATATTTGTGCATTAGCTCAACAGAGACAAGGGTACTCGCGCACATAGAGGACACTGTCTGGGAACAATGAATGACATGAGGTGGTTTTAAGTTTGGTTAACCCCACCATAATATTTATCAGCTCCCTCTCAAGGCCTCCTGCATAAACCATGCATGCTATGCCAATGCAGCCTCAACCCAAATCCAGTCGTCCCCTTCCAATGAGACTGCTAGTCTTAAATCCCTTGGAAATGCCATTGGGTCCTGATGGGAAGTAATGGGAAATAAGGTTGTAAACACTCAGATTTAAAAACCAGGTAGAGTACTCTAGACTTGATGCAATAGATAATAAGGAGCTACTGCTGGCTCCTTAACAAGGGAATACTTGATATAGTGACATATGAGAAAGATTGATCTCTGTGGAACTTAATTCACTGCAAACATAAATTAAACTTTTCTAAGAAGTAAGTCTAAATAATGAACTAAATAACAATGAAGTGTTAATAATGAAGGAACTGAAGATTTTTAAAAATTCCATTCTGGCATAATTAAGGGATAAATCAATTCAAATGAAAGATGCCACTGTTATTAAAACTTCATTCATTTATTAAATTATGTTTCACGTGAACAGAGTGCAGGATTATTTGATTATTATGTAAATCAATGTCATTTCCAGTTTTTGGAAAATTGATATTAATGCCTTGTCATTGAAAACGTAACTAAATTTATCAAATTAACTTCTCAAAAGCCACCTGATAGCCACCAGATCGCAACCTGAGCCGATGCCAAATCAGAAATGTAAGTTATAGATAGCCCTGAGACTATGCGTCACCACTTATTCATCCCACTGGGTTCCTTTAAAATTATAAAACATGAAGGCTTTGTACAACTTTTGTAAATTCCATTTGAACATAATGAAATATGCTCTATCCACAATGCTTACTGTAATTAAAAATGGTTTTCTTAATAGGAGTCTATCTGGAAATAGCACAATATGGAATGATCATTAATAGACCTGCTATGGTGCTTGAATAAATGCCTATCAAGAGCACAGGCACACATTAGTACATTTCCTAAAGAAAATCCATTTTCATTTCAAATTCTGACATTTTATTTAGAAAAATTATACCCTTTCTTTTAATTATTTCAGTAAACATAACTAGGGTATTGTTAACTACACCTCAGAGTACTTTATTTTCTCCATTTTTTAGTAATATGAGTCTACATGTAATTAAAGGCGTGCTGCATTAATTATGCCAAAGGTCTCCAAGGGAAGCATTTAATGTCCACCTCAGAATATTATGGCAAAATTACATGCACAGAAGACTTTTTAATAATCTTTGTTTCCTAATTTAGATTTGATTGGCTCTGAAATCCATAGGTGCACTCCAGGGCTCACATTTCTACCGACATCAGCACTTCTGTGCCATAAATTGTACAAACGCGCATGACTTCTTCTGTCTGTAGGCTTCTTTTGAAAGCTTTTTGTTTAACTTATCCAGAAAATTAGCTGCAGGCTGGAGATAATTGCAGATAATTTTGCCATTTTTAAGCCACTGGGGTGTTGCGTGGAGATATGACAGCTAAGTTTGTCTAAACACAAAGAACAAGTCATAACTTTGTGTTGTCACTTCAGCTTTACACACAGGTTCAGATCATCCTATTTGCTCTTTATGCAAATTGAAACAAATTCTAGTCACTAGATGATCTGTGTTTTCTGACAAAGCTGTGCTACCTGAAGCTTTTACGTGGCTGAAGGAAGGACATGATCTATACTAACATGTTATGTCAGCCTAAAAAAAAATGCTTAACCCTCTTCTACCCTTCAGATTCTTCCCCCTTAACAAAAACAGAGTTCTTTTAGCCATCGACAACTTACAAGGAATATATCAGATTAAACTAAAAAGAAAATGTATGGCCTCAATATACAAAATTCATGCATATATATGTATATGTGTATATCTACATCTATTTCTATTCCCCTATTTCACTATCATAAGTAGAAATGGCAGAACCACCCATAAAACTAATGTTTAAAATGCTGGTACTATTACTATACAAAAATTTAAAATCACTAGATATTAAAGAGTTATTAAGTAGGTTATCCAGGTTAATAAACAGAGATCTACTGTTAAATGGAATCATGTGGTCCTTTTTCCCTAAAATTTCACTCTAAAGTAAATGTAGCATTCATGGATGGTCACTGGCATATAATGATGGAGGCAATGCAAAAAGCAGCAATACAAACTCTCAGTGCATTGCCAATGAACTTCAACTTTATATAAGATAAATTGGCTATGGGAATTATAGGGTATTTCTCTGACCAAATGTCCCCTCGGTGCTCAGAATTGCTGTAGTCACAGCTAATAAGGGTGTCACTAGCTGAGCAGGTGATTACTGAAACCATTTTGCAGCAAACATTTACATATCAGGGCTAAGCAGTGATTGTGCTTATGTGGCAGCTGCCCTGATGTAATAGGCCATAACGACTCTGAGGGAGCAGGTATGGATGCGTGTGTCAAGGAGGGGAGAATGTGAAAGTCATAACACAAATGACTTGATGGGTTCCCATTAGACCTCGGGCTAAGGAGCACCTAAACAGGTCTGATATGACAGCATCCTGAAACAGCTTTACAGCCTTGTGTCAGGAAACCTTACACTAAAGAGTTTTATGGAAAATACAAAACTGCAGAGAGGAAGTGCTGCTATATTAGGTCACTATCTTTGACTTGGTATATAATATGCATACAAATAGTCTCAAACTATGTATTTAAAGTATAGATTATTAAACCTGTTATGCCAATCAAATGTATATTAAGGAGTCCAAATTAAGCATTGATAGGTAACATCTCACAAACCTCACACTCTCCCATGGAAAACAGTTCTGTCCAATGACAAACTTAAACCCACCAAGACTTCTGAATATCTGTATCACAGTAAGATGTAGCCTTTTAAAACACTGTCCTGTGGAGTTTCACATAAACATGTAAAGTACACATATTACTGCACTTGAGAAAGCTGAGGGATATCGTTTTCACTTTTTTTCTCTTTTGGTCTCTAACATCACTTAGCCAGTAAACTGGTAGGAATTGGCTTGTTTAAGGACCTTAGACCATGTCACTGTAAAAGTCAGGCATGAGAAGTTCTATAATGTACCCTTTCCCACTCAAGACGGGAGAAAGAGGCATGCTAAAGACACCAAGTAAACCCTTCAACATGACGGACAGAAGCAGTGCTGAGCAAGCATTCTCTTGCCAGAGGCTGACACCAGGGAAGCTGCACATTCAAATCACATGTTGAACACATCATACAGGGCCTATGCAAGTACAAACAGCATTGTGAAAAAGGATCTTTGCTATTTTACTTAGATCTGTAAATTATTAAACAATTCCAGAAGAGGCATATTGCTACAAGTGCATGCAAACCAATATATAGAGTTAGAGTGTTCTTAATAATACGAAGATTTGGCCCAGAACTCATCCTCTGCTAAGGAGTTCTGGGCCAAACCTGTCACCTGAACAGCAATTTCACCCCAGATTTGCAATGAGATCTTAAATTTGACCTTTTATGAGAGATTATTAAAAACCTTATATAAAGCCAAAAAATGTCCCTGGTCTTTTACAGATTTATTATAGTTTTCCTAACGTGTTTGAATAAACTCCTCTTCTGGAAGTCTCTGGTTTCTGAAAGGCAACTTCTTTGCAAAGCACATACCTGCTACCCAGAGAGACGGTCCTCTCTTTGAAATATTTAGTCTTTCAGAGCACTTTAGTCATAGTGACACCTAATAGCCAAGCTCTTTTTCTCACTCTCCGCAAAATCAGGTTTAGACTATAATTCAAACCAGTCCCCAAAGGCACTTCTGAAAAATGGCAAGCCCTTAGCTTTTAGGTGAAAGCACTGTTTAGTGCTCAGAACTGTTTCCTGTTACAAAACCTCTTCTACAGTGCTAGGTCTAAGATGATCTTATGCTAATTGAACTCACTAGGGGCTGTGAACAGATGCTACTTTGATTAATAGTTTTACTATCCAGAAAATGCCAGGCCAAGTTCAAGATAATAAAGTCAGGTAAGGATACTATTAAAATCTGCCATACGATTACATCTGTTACATGGTGAAAAATGGGACCACAACAGTTCCTGTATCAAATAAAGACCACCTATAATAAAAAACATCAACAACATAAACCAAATGAACACACTGTCTGAATTCTTTAGCACATTGATTTACATCATTTCAATCACCAAACTCTTTACTAATACCTTATGGGTACATTTTCAGCAACATCTCCAGTGAAAATTCAATTTGTCACTCCTATATTACCTTTTCACATCCCATTTACCTTTCCACTCAGAAAAAGACTTTAATATGCTATGAAAACAACAAATTATCTAACTTTGCTTATCAAAAGGAGAGTATTTGAATTTGTATGCTCCATATCATTACTTTTTCAATAAACATGTTTTCCATATTCCAAACTCTTCTATGGAAAACCACAACCCTTGTAAACAAGAGGCTGCATAAGTTGACAAATAAGACTCTTCTGGAAAAGCTTCTCATGAGGCTTTAGCCCCCGTCTCCTCTTCTGCTTCCCTTCTCACTGGTCTCCTAACCGAGGATTTCCAAACCATAGCAGTTTCCTGATGAGGAAAACCAGGACATCTACTCTAGCCTTGAACTATGGAACACGGGACTAGCCTTAATTTAAATACGTATGTGAAGAAACCTTTGTGTTTTTAAAGGTGGTTTACCAATGGGTTTTATCCTTATGATATCACATATAGCCTAATCATATTCCCAATCTCCAATCTGAAATTTAAACTTCAGTGGACTTTTTTTTTTATAATTTATATTCCGTGCACTTGTCTCAGTGAAACCTTTGGTTTGCAGGAAGGTAAGTTCCAGTACATCAATCACACTGTGCAAACTGTAATTCCAGGTGGTGCAGGCCTCCACTGAGAATGAAGCTAGCCTGTTCAGCACAGATCTGCCACTTGCAGATTCAGCTCATTACCTGAGTTGAGTCTTTACGCTTAACACATTTGTATGCATATACAACATGCCCACACTTAACATGAAATATTCTATTCAAAAAGGTTGTCTCACCATTGCGCAGAATGTCTCAGGAGGGTCTCCACAGGTAATGTCCGGAGGATCCAGTTTCACTTTCAGATATTTTGTCATGTCTGTGGATTCCGGCTGACAGGCCATATAATCCCAAACTTTCCCTTCTTCTGTGTAAATCTGAGTCTTACACACATCATAATGTCCCCACACCAAAGGGTAGGGCTGCATCACGGAGGACACTGTAACCCAAAGGGCATGAATTGACAGGAATCTTGACAAATACATCTCTAAATTCTTGGCAATCTTCGTGGTAACAAAAGCCGGGTTTGCTTATCTGTGGTCTCTATTTTACATATACATGTATGTCTATACGTAGGTAGGTTTGTATATTTAACAAAAAAAAAAAAAAAAAAAAAAAAAAGAGGATGAGACTTCAAAGTAGATTCCAAAACTAAAAGTGAAGGATTCGGATATTGCACGTGTTCAGGTATATTGAGGACTTTGGTGGAAACCTAGCATACTTGTGCATTAGGCATTAGCAACAACTTGCAGCTTTTTCATTGTCTTAGAACATATCTATTAGACTTGGGTCTAGTTTGGTTTTTGTAAAAGATGTCCAGCAGCAGATAATGATTTAGCAAAATGATGGCTCTCCTATTGTACATCCAATAACCCTGGGTGATCCTAGATGCTCACGGCTCATAAGGGTTGCTCAGGCGCACTGAGGTATCAGTATCTGAAGCAAAAGGATGAGTGTCTATAGCTCGGAGTCTGCTTCCCATCAATCATTCTTTTCTTCTGGCACCAACACCCTTTTAGAAACAATAAAAATAAAGAGTTATTGTCCCACAATCAATGCATTACAAAATGTATGATATGTTGGCATTTGGGAGGTTTGATGCAATATGAAGCAAATTGGTGTAATATGGACAACCTTTACTTTGCTAGAATGAGCAAACCACAGAAATCATTCACATTGGGGAGAATTTTGAAATGAAGGATTTAACACTTCCATAACAAAGACAGATGTTTGTGTTCCAGGTGAGTTACAGGTTTTCGCTTCAAAAATTATATTTCCATCTTGACAAAACCGAGAGCAAGCAGCTAGATTTAAACATGTCTCAGATATTGCAGTGCTGGAAAATCTTCCAGGAGTACAATGGGGGAAATGAGAGCTTTTATAACAATGACAAAGAAGTGATAACTACTTCTATGCCTTTTGTCTCTTAGCAAAGAGACCCTAAAAATCTACAAATTCCTTGTACATTTCTTAGCTTTTGTTGACTGGAGTGAAAACCGGTATTGTTGGCAGGAGCCTGTCCCTTTGTATTTGCTCATTATATTGGAAGAATTTAGCATCTTTTGTTTAGTTGCATTTAGTGGTAAAGATAACTTGGCTCCCTGAAAAAATATTCAAAAATAAAACCAAAGGAGCAAATTTTCCTTTGGTAAGAATTTTCTATTTTCTTATATCTTTTTATAGCTATTACATCTGCATTTGCAGTTACTTTCTGTAACAAAAGAAGAGAATTTGTCCCAAAGGCGAATATTATATGCTGCTTTAAAACTAAAAGCTCTGTAGTAAAACGCACAATTTAAAATGCACATATAAAAAGAGCTGAGGGTGAGTTAACAGGCCATGAACCAGAATAATACGGCACTAATTCTAAGAGAAAATAAAAATTACTGTTTAAAAGTACTTTTGGTTAACTGATAATACAGGCTACATAACTATGAGTACAAGTCATTGGTGAGTTTAACTGGCAACTTTTCTCTTTAGAAATCACTGTCTAAATCCAAACAAACTATAATATTTGGAATCCAGGTGTAAGAAAAGTGTATTTGCTTAATTAGTTGGTTTACATTGTCATAGTCCCAATAATTAACTATTTTTTAAATGTAAACGGACAAAAAAGCCTACAGCTTTAGGAAATACCATTATAGATCCTTCAATTCACACTAAGCAGTTTAAATATGGAAGTTCACTATCCTCACAAAATCTTATAAAAGGAATTCACTATATTTAAATAATGTACCATCTTAAAATGAACTAAGCCACAGAGACTATGAAATGCCAACAGATGGCTGAATTGTGTTTCCATAGCAAAGTAATTTATAATAATTGCTTTATGGATACAAGTGCAATTTTCATTATATTCAATTCATAAAATGTTATCATACTGCTGTAATTTGTGATATTTTCTATTAGGAAAAGTGTTGAATATTTGAGTTACTATGAAGCAATAATTAGCAGTTTGTCTAAACATGTATAAACTACAGATTTGAATCTGCCACTTTCTTGTAATGTAAAGACTATATAGTGTTGAGTACATTTTGAAATCTAAACCAAAAAAAAAAAAAAAAATCACAGAGAAGCATGTGTTGTGGCTACTACAGCCTTCTGCTTTTTTGGGATTCATTAGTAATTTAAGTTGATATTTTCAGAAACAGCAGACATTTTGACAATAATCCGAAAAGTATTAAAATAATATAAATTTACATTTTCTAGATGCATTTTTCAACTGCATTTACTACTTTATTATAATAAGAACAAACACTTTTGTTGGGGGGGGGATGAAGGGGAGGAGAAAGTAGGCCTTATAACTGAAGCAGTGTAAAATCTACTACACCAGAAATTATTAACTTAAATTCTTAGTTTCAAATACATAACAACTTCCTTATCAAGAACCACACACTCTTGAAGACCTGGAATGAACTGCTTTGAGTTTGAAATGAGTGAGCACTACAAGCTAATTTTTAATATTATTTTTTAAATATGACCTTAAGTATATATTTGAATTCTCTGAGATTAATCGTCACATTTTTAATCAATAAATACTATCCCCCTAATCTATTTATTCTTGGCTACTGTCTTCATCCACCTTTTGCCTCACTTGAATCACAAAATAAAGGATGACCGTATATATGTATGTTAAAAATTTGGACACTAGGGAAATGTATGGGAACCTGTTACTATTTCCTGACACAACAGCAATCCCAGTGTAACGAATTCTCATTAAAGCACACCAGAATTATAATGATAGAATTATGGACTACACCATTGATTGAATTTAGGAAACTGACAAAGAAAAATGCAAAGGAGTGCAAGACATTTGAATATTAGGTGGTTGCAGGGCTGTGCGACAGACATTCTTGACAAGAAGCAGCCAATTATAGCTTAAATTTCTGGCACATAACCAGTTGTGATTAACAGTTTTCCATTACATTACAGACATATTATTAATGTATTAAAAATTTCAAGCTTTGGCAAGCACTAATATGGCATGGCTCAGTCAGTCTGCAGAATTTACATTTAATGAGCTCCCATTGACACAGAAAAAGATATTGACCACAGCATATTACAGATGAGGAGGAGAGGGTCACTAAGTTGTTCTTTAACGTAATTATTTGATTTCATTCCAACTTTCATGTTTGTAGCATCACTTAGTGCGGATCCTTCACGTTAGGATCTCCTTACTTTTCAGTGCCACATACATTTCAAAGAAAATCCTCTTAATTTAAAATTAGAAAGAAATTAAATCTGTGAACTTCCATGACACACAATGGAAAAGAAGCCTCTGTCAAAATCAGGAATTTTCTATTAAAGTATAATTATGGAGTTTTCAAAGAAAATAAAATGATTTTAAAATAGGATATTATTTACCCCTTAACCTCTCTTACCTAATGGCACCAGTTCCCATCTGGCTATGCTTTCAACTAGGTTAAAATCACCAATAGCTTCTTAAAAGCTAGGTCATCACAGCAAATAGCCAGGCAAACCAATTATGAGAAGGACAGTCAATGACGTATTTGGGGATTTAATATACTAAACCAATCCCTTCTTGCCCATAACTGAACTAATTGCCAAGTAATGTGGGCTTTGAATTTGTCTCAGGTGTTCGTATCGCGTAAATGTGAGCAGCTTCAGAAGAGCTGTGCGCGGCCCCAGTCCTAGTCCTTTACTTTGCGAACCTTGGGAACTCACTGTAATCAAATAGTGCTATCATCTCTACCTGTGCCCTAAAGTTTTGGGAAGTCCTCTTTGATAGAAATACCCATTAATATGCCATGAGTACTCCATAGACCTCTGACTGGTATATAAATTTGCAAAGCCGCTGTGAAAATTTACATCATGCTCTCAAGTTGATAGATGTTACTGATCTGGACTAAAATGGGCTATAAAATGGCTTTGCATACAAGGAACATATCTTTTTTCCAGGATTCTGTAGCTAATTCCCTTCCACTTTGGGTTAACTTTGCAGAAGGTATTTCACAGGTCCTTTCTTTCATTAGAAAAGAAGCCTCCTAAACATTACACGGAAGTAACAATGATCAAAACTATAGACAATTACATTCCAAAAACAACTGACAATTTCATCAACAGAGAGGAAAATATTGACAGTAAATCCACTAACTCTAGCTGGCTCTCGGCATTTGTTTTACTGTATAATCTCGCTAGGAGGAGGGGGTGGTGATAGTAGGCTATTTATTCCATAAATACTTAGCTCTTCAGGGGCACCTGAAATAGACAGCTATTGACTCATTCCTCATAGACATTAAGAATTTTATAAATATGCATGTTTCTGAATGGGAAGGAACAAAAAGAACATTGACTATAATCATATTCCATTGAGTGAAAAATATAAGGAGATAAAGACATATCCAAATTCCATAACCTATCAAAATTAGTAGCTTCCAACACTGTCATAACGAGATTGACTAGATGAGATACTTAACATATACTGAATGCTCTTTGCATTTATTTGTTGTGAAGAAAGCATTTTCTAGTCATCTTAATGGGAGATGGGAGTCATCTTAATTTGCTTCTATCCTTTTAACTGCCTTTCAGGATATAAGGAATTTAACATGTACTGCAATATCATTGGCATATTTTACTCATACTTGATTGGGTATTATGAGCAACTGCCTATCATGAGATTCTTAATAAAACCAAATAACACACCTTAGGATTTGGAAGATCTCTGTTTTCACCAAGAGACTAATGATTAGGGAAATTAGATAGCATATATTTTGCAGAATGTTTGGGGATGGGATAATACATAAAATTATTTCAGAATCAGCTAAGTCTAGAATAAATATGCTATTTCATTAATATAGAACAACAAATCTTTCATTGTCATGTAGAGAAGTTCAGAAATCCAAGGTTTCAAATACACATTTGAGAAAATCTACACCCACCCAAAGTTTTGAAACAAAACTCTGGATTCTGAAGATAAAATTATTTTTAAAAGTATGCTAAATCTCTTACTGACCTATAAACACACATTCATACACATACATTTTTCTGTTAACATACAATTAATTTTCTGAGTTGTATGAAATTTTATTTCTTTCCAAGTGACTTGGTGTTTTTGTAACTCTAAAACTCTCTCTACAAATCCTTACAACAGTTAGAAAGCGTATCAACTAAGCGTGTAACAGTTTAATTTTTTTTTAACATTACTACTTGATGTTTTTTCAGAATAATAACAGAGGCAAAGACAAGTATATGCACCACTTACAAATATACAAAAGGAAACAGCAAAATACTTTAGCCTCCTCCTAAAAAACCTAACCTGAATCATTTTAGCACACCTACCCAGTGAAAGCTGACGAAACAAAAATCTCAATAGGAAAAACAGCCTTATGTGCATATAAGATCAACTGTTTTCTTACAAAATGTTAAGATTACCCTTTTAAAATTTCACAATAGGAAGTATCACCAAATTAATAGCCAAGTATATGGAATTTTGAATTCCCTCATGTTGGTCTTCAGTGGTGAAATAGATCTTATTTCATGGCACCCAGAAAAGAAAAGGAAAATAGATCCCTTAGGTATGTTAAGCTAGAACAACCTGCTGTGTGAACTACTTGAGACATTGTTTCTTTGCAAGCTGATCCACATGCAAAGAACCAAATTTCATCTTAATGAAAAACTGAAAGTTACTTATCTTCCAAAAGAATCTTGAACAGTTATGGAGCTGATTTTCCTTTGCCAAAGAGAAAAGGGATGGGGAGCATTTAAGGCAGTCAAAGTTACAGTTCAAAATACTTAATTAATGAAACCTGGGGTTGTTAATTCCCCAAGGTTTTTTTTAGAGATGATCTCAAGGACTAGACAAATCAGAAAAACCTTGCCCCTACTGCGAAAAAGAAAATTTCTGGAAAACTTTTTTCTAACAAGCTGAACCATTAAGTGTATTTGAATAAATGATTTTATTAGAAGATTCTTCTGTTTTGTTCCCCAATTCTGTAAGATAAGAAAACTTTTAGTATTTTCAGTCATAAAATAGGGCCTTATTTCTAGAGCAAATCTACTGCCAGATCCACCATATGTTTAGTGGAATTTTGAATCTTACTCAGAATTTTCCATTCCAAAGATTGACAAACTGTTATGATAATGAGTGGTTCCATTACCATTCCCTGCGAAGAATGGGGGAGGAAGTGGGAAACAAAAGCCTCTACTCTCTGGAAATCTATACCCGATGCGAGAATGGAAACGCTACCTCCAGCTTTTCCAAATAAAGTTGCTTAAAATCTCCGCTAGAAATTTTCCTCCCCTGCCCTGTAAAATGACAACCTCCTGAGTGGATTTCTGGAAAAGATTAAAAAAAAAAAAAAAAGTCCGAGCGAGGTTACTAAAATAAACAGCAGAGGGCGCAGTTTCTTTTCTTATCTAAGTTTTCCCGTGTCTGAATCACTTAATTGGTTATTTTGGGCCCAATAATATTCAGTATTATTTGTATTATATATAGATATCCACAGATCCATACAGGAGAGCAATTCAATGTCTCTAGCCGAATCCATCAACCCCTGAGAAAATATTCCAGACAGCATTCCTACACCAAGTCTTTCCCTCTTTCAATTTTCCCTTTTCCCCAGCTGCACAACATGGGATAGTAATGCTTTAATCTCGCACCAATAAAGGAGATTAAAAGAAAGGAACTTCAAAAGCTCAGTGTGGCCACCAGCTCCACAGGGCCGGCAAGAGGGCAAGTTTTTTCCCCAAGCAAGGACAACTGGCAAAGCAAGAAAGAAGAAAAAGAAAAAAAGAACCCTCCGATGCGTTGTGTGCGGTCAGGCGTCGGGGGTGGGGAGGGGGAAGAGCGAGCTGTGTATCTGTGAGTCCAGGCACTGAGTACAACACACACACACACGTAACCTGCCCGGGGCGCACACCAGGAAGACTTGTGTCTGGGTGTGAGAGTGTGCGGGGTGTGCGCGCGCGCGCTGCCTCCACAAGGCGCTTCACAAAGTTCCTCGCCCACCCGGAGCCTTCCCTCCCGCCCGTGGATTGCGCGGCGGGCCGGGGGGGCGGAGGGGGGGGGGTCGGGGGGAGGGAGGGAGGAAGCCGGCGGGGAGAGGGGCAAAGGCGGAACGCGCGGGTCGCGGCGGGAGGGGGAAGCCGGCGGCACTCACCGTGAGGCCCGTTCGCTAGGCGCCCGGCGGGAACCCAGCCGACGGCGCGGGGCGGCGGCCGAGCCCAGCCTGGTGCGCCTCGGGCGGCGGCCTCGGCAGCGGAGCCCCGGGCGGCGCTGGGCGGGCGGCGGCTGTTACGCCGAGCCTCCTCAGAGCGGGCGGAGCGGGAGAGCTAGGGGTGTGGACCCGAGCGCCGCGGCCCCGCCGCCGCACCCCCGGGGTCCAGGTTGCGCCTGGCCGGCGGCGGCAGAGGACCCAGCGGACCCGAAGCCCCGCGCCCGGCCGCCACTACCCGCCGCTTAATTACCTTCGCCTCCGGCCCCGGGGAGTGGTGGGAGCCTCCGCGCGCAGCCCCCTCTCGGAGCCCTAGCCGAGAGGGGGAATTCCTTCCCGTTGACGTCCTCTTCCGAAATGCAAAAGATCAGTGACTTTGACAGGTAGATGAGGGGGAGGGAATAGGGGCGGGCGGAGAGGAAGAGAAGATGAGAAAGGTGCTTCTCCCTCCAAAAATATAGTGATATTAATAATGAAATCGCAGCCTTCGGGAGGTCTTGCCAGCCCAGTCCTCTGCTTGCCGGCTCTCCTCCGCGCCTCCTCGCGCCACTGCCTCTGCCACTTCTCGCATTAAACTTTTACTGAGGGATTTTTTTTTTTCTATTTTTTCTCTATCCTTTTTTTTTTTTTTTAATTTTTTTAAGCTGCAGGACGACTTCCTGATTCCCGGGGATCAGAACCAGCGGCCCGGTGGTTCTACCCCGCTTGGCACAGGTTTCATTGTATTTCAGACGAAGACGTTGAGCTTAGTCAGAAGGGACATAAATCAGGACAATTAGCATTGGCGCCAAGAAGATCCTCTAGTACCAATTTCGTCCGGGCTTCCTTCGCGCATTCCTCCACTCAAGTCAGAAATGTCACTGCACATAGCGTTGATGGTTGCGAGACGCGACGCACCCAAAGTCCATTTGATGAAATATACATGGCCCACGATGCTTCTGGATTGCGGTTCACTGGCTTCCCGACCCCGCCCGCGGCTCCTGGCCGGACCCGGCTCCGAGCCGGCAGCGAGCTCTCTGCAAACTTAGGGGCGAGTACGAATCAAAGAGTGAGCGCAAGGGAGGGCCTGGGAAGAGAAGGAAGCAAGCCGGGGGAAGCTGCAGCCCTTGGAGGGGTGGCAAGTACGTTTCACTTAAAAGCAGATCTTCTGCAACTGCCAGCAAGTGGAAGGATTGCAAACCTTATACTACCTCGAGACCTGGGCGCTCCGAGCGGTCCTAACTCCGTCCCGCTCGCTGTTGCGGCTGCTGCTCTAGCCGCCGCTGCCGCCGCTCCAGGACCTCGGGGTACCGAGGCTCAGCGACTCCCCTTCACCTCCGCCACATCTAGCTTGCCCACACGAGCGCGATTTCTACTAACTCTTCACGTACCCTCCACTCACAACCTGGCCCGTCCCATCCCTCACTCCTGGCTCTCCTCTCGAAAACCGCTCTTAAGCACACCCCTCGCTCCTAGCTGTGATCGCAACGGTGTTTTTCAACCAGCAATTCCCCTGCCCAGCCAGCGGCCCCTACAGCGCAAGCCTCAAACCTCCTTATTTAGAAATTCATTCTTCTTCGGAAAGTTGAAGAGAGAGCTGTGGTTTTCTGGCCTCCTCGCCATTCTGAAGAGAAAGACAAATGCCCCCCGCCCCAAGACTTCCTTCCCCAGCAGTGGGGCTCAAACTTACCCGGGATCACTCTCAGCTACACACTAACGTCAAGGGAAAAAAAAAAAATCCAGACTGACTTACATAGGGACAGACTTTAATTAAAAAGAAAGACTATTGCAATAGGGAGAAAGCTCTGATCTCACAAATCTGCAAGCATCTCAAAATCAAACAGAAACCGGGCTTTTGTATGGTTAGGGGCATAAGCAGTAGGGAAAGTTGGTCAGATGAGAGGGCATAAACCACGGTGTGACCAGCTGGTTTGAGAAGAAATGTGTCTGTGGTCCACCAATTTGGGGGATAAACTGAAAAGAAAGCATGTTCTGCGTTTTAGTATTTGCTTGGATTTGGGGGCCAGTTCAGGGTCCTGTGTGGAGGAGAGAAGTCGAACTCCAGTTTGTTAAAGACAAAGCAGAGGGTAAGAAATGGGCAATTGGGGACACTTGGTCACTCACTGCATGCCTCACAATGGAAGCACTGAGCTAAGTGCAGAGGGGTCATTTTTTTGCCATGACTGGGGTGGGGGAGGGGGGGTGGGGGGGGTGGCAGAAGGTGCATAGGGAAGAAGCCTGTTGAACTGAGCCTATAACCAGATCCTTCTTGGCCCTGAGCAGCCAGGAAGGAGACAGGGATTCCAGGCACCCTAGACCCTCCAACCCCTGAGAGGCCATGATGAAGCCTTTCTCCCTTGACTCCCTCCACAGCAGGAATCTGTGATTTCCTTGCTTTCCTCCTCTCCACCTCTATATTCAAGCACTGTTATTGAAGAAAGGGGTTACCTGCAGGGATAAACTCTCCTCAAAGGCATTCTTAGACAGTGGCCATGCCTGGCTCTTCGTCCACTCTCTGCCCATGCTCCTCCAGAGTCAAAATATCCTGATTACAGGGAGAGGCCACTCACCACCTAACCCTCCCTCATAGGCTGCCAGAGCCTCGTCCCTTCTGAGAAGCCAGTACAACCTGAGAAACAACACCCAAGCAGCCCCCTCACTTCTCAATGGCATCCTGGCCTGAGCACTGACATACAGACAGCTCTCATCCTTACCTTTTCCTCCTGCCCTTTTCTCTCAAGCCAGGAAAACTCCTTTTGAGTTCCCATTCTCAGATTTGTCTGATCTTTTCAGGTGTTTCTCCAGTAAAAAGGAAAGGAAAGGAACCTGTGCAGAGATTAGGAGTCTAGGATATACCAGGATCTTTGTGATATTGGCTCCCAACCTGGAGAAATTTCCCTTTCAGCTGTCAAAGTCTCAGAACTAACCTCCTTCCCCCTCTTCCTATACTACAACTTCCCTCATTCCCAGGTCCCCTTTGACTAGGAAGCAGACATCAGGCCGAAATAAGTCCAATATGTGAATGGGGACCCTCTCCAGGTAAGTAGCTTCTCCCACTCCAAGAGTGATAGTCTTCCAGAGGTGAATTTTTCTCTCAAACATCTGCTCTTTTCTTTTCATACTCAGTAAATCACCAACCAAACAAATGGATCTATACTCTGAGCAGGAAATCTGAATCCCTGAGGAGACTTTTCAATATTAAAACCCCTTCTCCTCCAGATCATGATCTCTCCTCTAGTGGGGATGGGTGGGAAGGACTTTTTCTCCAAAAAAGCTCTTTGGGTGGATCTGATATACTTCCTCAAACTGAGAACCTGTGAATTTACATATGAAACCAGCTTTCCCAACGTATCTTTGCGCATTTGTTTACATAAAACACAACAATCAGAAATTTACTTTAGGTATTTTCTTGGCATCTTTTCTATCATCCTTTACTTTCTCCACCTATGTGTATGTGTGTGTGTGTGTGTGTGTATATATATATATATATATATATATATATATTTAACTTTCTTTGGAAAGAATGATTTTTCTGTTTTTATTTAAACTTTCAACTCTACTTTTTTCTCTCTCCTTTTAGAGGAGAGTTATTTAATCTTTCAGTTCTCTGACTTCAGATCTCAGGCTGGTTTCCTTGCATTCCTCATCCTTCTTCAACTTAGATTTTCATCTATTTGTAATTCTGTTAGGTCTCTAACTCTTGTTCATTTTTCTAGGTTATTAGCTGCTTAAAAACCTTCTTTTTAGAGATTTGGCAGGGTTGTTTAAATACTTGTAACATCAGTATGACAAACTGGTAGTAGTAGCATATTTGTAATGTATCTGGTCCAAAAAGATATGTGTCTTTTTATAAATACTGCAAAGTACTTGACATAAAGTAGGTACAGAAGAAATGTTTCTTGCAGGTGCAAATCATTTTTGCCCATTCCCAGGACTCAGTAATAGCCTTCTTGGTGACAGGAACTAATTCCCACTATATTAAACTAAGACTTAGATGTCTGAAATATCCAAATCAGGTACAAGTCCTATTTGACCAGTTGTATACTATGTGATAGATGCTTCTTATAACTGCTGCTTGTGTCCCAGTAGAAACATCCTTCCTAGTAGTTGTAAAACCTTTAGCTCTTTCTTGTCTCCACTCTGTGCTCAGGGACATGTTTTATTACAGAGTCATTAGCAGTGTAGTTTTGACAGGTTTTGAAGTTCTTTACCTAACAGGAGTTTTTAATCCTTAAATATTTTGACATTTAAACTTCTCACAAGTCCTAAGCATCTGGACTGGGCTCTATCACTGACGATACTGGCATTTTCCTGCTGTTGTAGGTGTACCACGTACACTTATCTTGAAACTTTAAATTTACAAGCCCAAATTATCCAAATATCAAGATGCCCAACATAGGTATATCAACAACCTCATTTAGTTCTTCTGAGGACTGATAGCAGACCAAAGAACATATTGTTTAATATAAGAAAATACACATAGTGACTGCGTTACTGATTCTAGAACATGAAGAATAGCAGATTGTATAAGCCATTGATAGTTAATAACTGATGCCAGGAACATGACCTTTAGCACCCATGTGCTTACTAATATATGGCACTGTGTAAAATAGTTTGGAAATAATAAAATTAGAAGCTTTGGTTAAAATAACATGAAAAAAATTAACAAAATGTGGGTTTTGGTATTTTCTTCAGGAGAAAGTATGCCAACCTAAAAGATGAACTTTTTTAGTCATAGTCAAATATGTATTTCATGTGTCTTTTCTATTCCAACTTTATGAACCATGAATAGTTTTCTTAATTGTGTTTAACCTATCTCACCCATAAGAAGTCAACAGAAATCACTTCTTAATTTTTATGCTTTCAGAGCACTGTGACACTAGATGTTTTTATCCAACCAGTAAAATCTGTCAAAATCATGACACCCTGAGCCTTTTTTAACCTATTTTGGTTTTTTTGAGACTCAGAACACATAGTCAATATTTGTTTAACAGTTTATCTTTTTTCCAAGGCTACAAAAAGAGGCATCTGAGCAATGGGTTTGGATAATGCTGTGGTCTGAACAAACTCAGTAAGCCTCTATGAACTTGTATTTTTTTGTGCTTAGTTTGTCTAAGATCATCAACATTTCTTGAGAAAAGGAGATCTCCCAATTAATCCAGTGTGTTGGCTGGAAAATTTCAGTCTCAAAAGTTAACAGCTGTATCAATTTCCTCAAATGTAATTTTCATGTTTTCAGTTATTCTCCAACAACAAAATCAGCAGCCTTTCCAAATTGAGAAGAAAAAATATATGAAGGAAGACTGAGTAATAACCCTTGCCTAATTCAGAGATCTTTCCATGAGTTCTGTCTCAATGGTTCTTCCCTTAAATTCAATAAATGTTAATGGAACCCACACCACCTGCCAGGGGCTAGAGGCAATGCAAAACTCTCAAGGCAGAGTATATATTATCATGTGGGAAAAGAGAGTTAGACTAACTGTAATGTGCATCTTTAATATTATACTAGAGATTGATTAAGAGAAATGTAGTAGTAATGGTGAAGTCTGGACACTCCTTTTGTACGCAAGATGGGGCAAAGATGCAGACAATTAAGATGATGGTACAGGACTTCCAAGATCTCTATCAGGCAGTTGGCCCAAGGTACAATAGAGTCCAGCCTCTGTGGTTTAGCAGCTTCTGTAAGAGGTTCTTATACTGTCCTATAAATGTGGGGTGGGATGCCATAAGGGCTGAACTAAAATTCGGTGGACCACTGCAGTGAGAATATCCATGATGAAACATAGTCCAAGAATAGAAAAATAGCAGACACAGAAGAGAAATCTAAGATCACAGGGTGCCATTGATTTGAGCTGTATTCTACTCAGATGTTTCTCCCTGCTTTTCTTGACTTCTGCTTTTGAGTTTGGTTTTACTGTTCTGAAATGATTGCCTTGACTGCTGTTTTTATCAGCTCAGTGGCTTCCATCCTTTAGCTTCTATGCTGAGTGGAGACAGTGGAGATAAGCTGGGTTGGCTTCTAGTAAGTAAGATGGGTTTGTGCCAGGTGGCCTTTGCTTCCCAGTGGGCTGCCATCTCCTTTGGCAAGAAGGCTCCCTCTCCTACGGTAAATGACTAATTCTCTTAAATCCTGCCTCAATGTGTAATGGAGAAGAATGAAATCAGAGGCATTATGAATTCTCTTCTTACTTCAGTAAGCCAGGAAGAAACTCAATTGTCAGTTCTCCAAACTTTGAAATCCCATAGAAAATAACACAATTGTAAGGTTCCTATGATATCATAGAAATTATTTCTTGTTCCCCTCTCCCTTCCTTTTTCCTCATTCTCAAACATGAATTAAACACCTCCTATGTGCTAGGGACTACATTAGAAATAACAAGATGAATAGCAGTCCCTTCCCATAGTTTACAGGCTGTTTGTTAGAGAAGACGGACTTGTAAACAACCAATGCAATGCTGCCGTAGGAGCTGAGATTGAAACCCACGGGGAGCAGGTAAACCCCAAAGAAAGAATGTCTGATTCTCCTTGGTGAACCCTGGGAAAAGCTGATGAAGTGGTACATGACCTACATCTCAAAAGATGAGTAGGTGTTCATCTGGCAGACAAAGGAGCAAAAGGCCTTCTGACCAGGAAGCAGGGGGAACAAAATCAGGAGGCCTAATACAATAGGGCATATTTTGGCACTTTCAAGTAGTTTGGGATGAGTGCAGCTCACAGCCACATATGGATGGCCTTTGTGGTGAGTGCTTATGAGCTTTTGACATGGAAAATCTGTAATAAGAATTGAGAGCAATAGAAGAGAAAATCAAGAGAAAGGAAGTATCCTATGTTATTTAGGTTGCGACATATGAACACGCTAAAAATTTACCATTATTGACCTACAAAATTGGAAACTTTGTGTCTCAAGCTAATAGGATCAGATGCTGCCCATTCAGTTCTAAGTACTCTGTGTTAAGAGAAGAAGAGTAATCTAAAACAGCAAATAATTTTAAAAACTTCTATATTTGCTTTTGAATACATTATATGCCTTATTTCGGCAGGAGATATACCTTCCTAATGAGCTTTTGTGCTTAGATTGGTATTAAAATTAGTTGGATTTCCCTGAGTAAGCACGGACAGCAGGAGAACGTGGCTGCAGAGCAGACTGGTGACCTGGAAACCCAAGGTTCAAACATTTAACCAGGGATAAGCCACACATGAATAATAGAGTTGAGTGATTAGTAATTATAGACACCAATTAAGCATTTGATAAAAGAACCAGTCCCCAGTCATTCCACCATGGTTTGCATTTTTGTTATCCTAAATAGCAAAAATAGTGTGCTTCAAACTTCTGTTGGAGAATAACTATTTGTCAAAAAGAACTGGGGAACAAGATAAAACAGGACAGAAAAAGATGCAAAACTTCAAGAAATTTAGAAATCATTATGCATAATGGAAGGAAACAGCAACAAATTGATATTTACAGTAACCAGTACTTCTCTAAGTCAAAAGCAGAATTCAGATTTTTTTTTTCTTTTTTAGTGACGATGGAACAGTTAATCAAGCTTTTTAAGGGT
The DNA here is from genome assembly GCF_028564815.1 of Eubalaena glacialis. Lineage (NCBI taxonomy): Eukaryota > Metazoa > Chordata > Mammalia > Artiodactyla > Balaenidae > Eubalaena > Eubalaena glacialis. Next base: position 100,693,463 of record NC_083718.1, read on the forward strand.
TTATGACCAAAAAGTCAAGAGATGTATTGGTGATAAGGAAACAATGAATAATCTGGTTTTGTTTTTTACATGCCCTCCCCACATATTCCCAAATGCCTCTGCATTTATAAACCCTAGTTTTCTTGATATCTATGTAAAATGAGACTTAGGAAACTACCTCTCTCCTCAGCTATTTTCTGAAGGCTGAGTCTGCAATAAAGGAAGAGAGCTAGACTGTCAGTTACCGTATATCATGGTATATATATTACTGTTAAGATGTTGCAATTGTCCTCATATTAAGAGCTGATTGATAATCAAGGAGAGCTGAATGCTCATAGCTCTTTTAAGCACGGAGAAGCAGAACCTCAGACTTTCAGCCACAGAAAATCTGAGACTGATCTAAATGTGGTTTAGTTTACAACCATTATATGTTTGGATCCTTCAAAGAAATGTTTTCAGAAAATCCAATGAGCAATAGTGTAAGTAGCATTGGACTAGGACCCAAGAGACTAAGACCTTGTTAAGACACTTCCCTGCTGTGTGAATTTGAAAAAGTCATCTGCTTCTCTGGGCCTTAACTACCTAAGTTGTAAAATAAGGAAGTTGAGTTAGATGAATCTAAATTCTCAAAATGGGAATCCTACCTCAAAATGTCTTTGGGGGCTTGCTAAAAAGCAGGTTCCTGAATCAGCACCTCTACAGGTGATTCTTACTTAAGCACCTTAAATTTTGAGGTTTCTTCTAGCTTTTGTATTTTGAGTCTTGCTTTGAGGTTGGGATTGATTTAAATGAAAGCTGAGACAAAAATAAATATACTCTTCACATTCTCGGATAATAGAACAGGATCTCTGATTTCTAAAAGTTGTATATAAATTTCTATATATTAGAATTAAGTGGGATATATGTTTGATTCCCTGAAAGATCAGATAGAATGAAGGCCAGGGACCTTGAAATCATATTTTTTAAGAAAGGAAGAAATCAAGCATTTGCCACATGATACAGTTAATTTGTAACTGTGTTCACTAAGGCCCAATTTCTGGAACATATGTATTAGCCATAAGCTATCATAAATCTCTCCTAGAAGTGAATTATTCGACTTGTAAACACCATTTCTCTGAGACCTTCTGTAAGGTCCAGTCATGACGTGTTAAAAGCTTTTGAACATTATATTCTGGTTGGGTTTTTTCAAAATCAGTCAGTGACTATTGGACTTTCTTTACCAGCACTAGCTAACATATCTATGCAAAATGCCCTTGTGAATTATTATAATCAGACTTTCATAAAGGTCAAACTTCCAAAACATTTTAGATTGAAAACTTATTAGTCAAACTATATGTAAGCATGTGTACATATCATATATATGCATGTATTTTCTGTGTATTCAAGTTAAAGTCATTATGAAATGTAGTATGATATACTGACAAATCCTCAAAGACCAGAATTCAAGTCCTTTAATACATTGCTTGACCTTAGGTAATGGGCTTAATCTTTCTGAGCCTCTCTTTCCTCAGCTGTAAAAATGGGAATAATAGGAATAATGCTGAGTATCTTATAGGATTGCTGTGAAGAATAAATGTGATATTTAGTTTTAAAAAAAAACACCTTGCAAATACTATTTACTTCCCATATTATAGTAGTGACCCTTCCATTGTTAGTATGTCAGCATAAATGCTTACATTTATTTATTATTTATTTATTTAATAAACAAGCATTTTGGGGACCATTTATAATACATTTAATACTCTGCCAAATAGTCTGGAATATATAGAAGTATAAGCTATAATTTCTATGCTTAAGACAACTTTTAATGATTTTATAACAATATCACACAGTGTAAGGTTAAAAACTGAAATATAAATTTTTAAAACTGACTGAAAAATGAATACAATTGGTCTTAAAGATCAGGGAGTGTTCCACTGAAGGAGGTGGGAGGAAGAAGACCTTTTAGGGTTTGGGTAGATAAGTGATGGAGGGAGTTTCAGCATGAGACTGAGGGAGAGCAAAGGCAGGGAAGCCCAGAAGTCAACTCAGTTTTAGGAGATGGTGGGGAAGCAGAGCCATTCGAGTTAAGGTATCATGCTTGGAAATTGTGGGCATACGTCTGGAAAATTAGATCAGTGGAAAATAAGGTCAGTGCTCCTTGAATTTCCCAGTGAAGAATATGAAATTTACCCAAGAGATAATATGGAGCAATAAGAGTTCTGAGCAGAGGAAATCCATGAATAGTGTCGTATTTTTTAACTTAATTTTTCTGGAAATTATGTTCATAATGAATCCAAGTTCAGAGATAGTAGAAGCAGGGAGAGCAAACAGGAGGCTACTGTATGAAGCCAGGTAGACAGTGATTTATACTAAAATGGTAGTTGTTGAAATAAAAAAGAAAAAAAAAGATATGTGAGGAAATGGTGAGATTTCTGACAGAGTTTATTTATACAAACATAATTTTAAGCTAAACAATTCTTTTAAATTAGGTAAGAATAAGAAGTCCTATAAAACCTTTACAATGTCAATTTTCTTTAAGTGTTCTTTACATGCACATACCTTTTCTTCATTCAACAAAATATTTATTGAGTGCATAATATGGGCATTGTTCTAGGAGCTTGGGATTCAGTGGTGAACAAAGTTCACCATGAGTTCAAACAAAGATTGAACTCATGAATTTTACATTCTAGATGGAGGACAAAGGATATAAACAATAAACACAATTAATAAGTAAATTATCCACTATGTTTGAAAGAGGATAACATATGGAAACAAGAAAAAAGTAGAACAGGATAGTAGGGATTAAGAGTGTTAGGTTGAGGACAAGTTGCAGTGCAAAATAGAGTGGTCAGCATAGACCTCACAGAGAAAGTGACATTGAGCAGAGAGTTAAGGAGGAAAGAGAGCTGGTCCCACAGATATTTAGGGGAAGAATGTTCCAGAAAGAACAAACAACTAGTACAAAGTCCCTTAGCCTCCCTGGCATGTTGGAAGAGGCCAGCATGGCTAGAGATTTAAGATATTGTTTTTAAAGTCTGATGGACACTTACAGCAATCACATTAATTCATGTTTATGCAACTCTTTGAGGCTTAACCATATTTGTACTGTTTAAGTCTTTTGGGGAAAATATTATGTATTTTTGGATATGGAGAACAGTCCTCTTCACACTTGATGTCAGCCAGTATTATTTTTTATTAATATCATTGATTTTTGTATGGAGATTTCATTTCTATATTTTTATGGGAAATTTGTTTTGAACTCCTTTGCCTGTTTTTTAGTTTGTGCTGCCACTATATTTCAGAAGGGGTTTCAGGCACTTACAAGAATACATAAAATATTACCCCGAAAAGGGAGCAGAAACAAAGTGCAGTGAGAAATAAGGCTTAACATGCACATCATAACGTCCATGAACCACAAATTTTTCCCAAAGCTTACTAGTTTACAGTAAAAAAGAAAAAAATCTTATAGTTTAATTGATAGTATCTATTAGATTAAAAAAAAAACAACAAAACTAGGATATAGGAAAAGTATCACTGTTCTTTGTAATAAGACCAGCCTCGATTTTTCCTGAGGGTCCTCAAAAAAGAATACGATGTGATGAAATAACATTTTTTACAACGTCATTGCCAAAGATATGAATAGTGAGGAAACATGTGTCATGGGAAAGGCAGTTTAATTCAAGACTTCAATTGATTATCTTGAGCACCTCTGGGAAAGGCATGGGATACACATGAAATAGTATTTGTTTTGGCAAAAAGGAATCTCATTTTCTCACTTAGGATGTCACATAACCACATATTTACAAACTCTACAAATTACATCTCTGTTCCTTGTTCAGTACTGAATTCAAACCAGGGAAACTTGGATGGGATTCTCAGTTTTGTTGCACATCTTTATAAAAATGCTGAAGAATAAGAGACTGGAACACTTTGTCTGGTGCTGGCAAGCTGCTGAGCCTGAGTACCACAGAGCCTAGAAGCCACAATATCACGACCAGTGTCAGAGTGGAAGGCTTAATTGTCCCGTAGTCCAGTTTTATCAAACTTGTTAAATTTAGGGTTGTGGGAAACACTAAGTATCATTTGTATATGTGGCCAGGAAGGAACAACTTCTGAATAACCAGCAAATAATATTGGTAGCTGTAGAGCTGCTGCAAAGCAACATTATGATAAAAATCACAAATTAAAACACCCTACTTACTCATAATGCTCTTAAAAGTTGTTTTGAAATAGTGGAAAATTTTTTCAATGGTATTATAGTATGCATTTGATGTGGTGCCCATTACATATTTATCATGATTTATAATGCTTGCCTCACTCTCATCTCTTAATTATATGTCATGTATTAGTTATATGAAAATCAGTGACAATCTCTACTCACTGACCACTACTCACTGAGGACACAGATGATCACTTGAGTATGTAAGGTAATATTGAAAGAAGAAATGGGAAATTCTGATGAACCTACTTTCAAGTGGGGAAATGACAATACATAGTAAATAGTGGACCACTTCTGTGAGTCCTGAGGTCAAGAAGAGTTATTTTAGATGGCTCCCTGGCTGATCTTCACACATATGTGTTATCTGGAACAATGCATAGCATGTGGAGACCTTTACACCTTTGACAACTAACCACGAGTTATGATTTGTGGTACCACTGCAAACCAGTAAAGGGCAGCAACTGTCAACAGTTTTGTAACATAAACAATAAAGCCTAATTGTTATTTCAATTCATAAATAAAAATGATGACTTCGTTACATGTAAAGGTCTTTGCTGCAAATTAATATTATGCTAGTAGTTCTGATAGGCTAGCTTTAAACAATATAATCTTAACACAAAAACAAAATTTATAATTAACTTGACCATTTGTCATTTCAGAATCAATTGGTTCTTACAGAACTTAGAAAGAAGCAGAGATTAAAGATTTTTCTGCAGCTATTCTGGGAACACGTAAATGAAGTATTTTCTCACCTTCAACTCTGCCATCCAAAAATATATTATGGAATAGCAAAAACATCAAAAGATTTTGTTGATTTGAAATCGAAAATAAAAGAGGAATCACATTCAATGGTACCTCGATTGATATAGTTCTAAATTCAATAAACTCTTTTTCAGATATCAGTTCAGGACCTGCACTAACATTCTTTTGCCCTAGATTAATAATGTGTACAAAAGCGAAAAAAAATCCTTGCAACAAATTTTACACTTTGCCAAAGCTTTCTGATTAAATTAACTTGTCACCACAATATGTTAAAAGGTGGGGGGAGGGGAAGTGTTTATCCTAAGTGATTAAGATGAGTTAGGAGAGGGAAAGGAGGAGGAGGTGACAGCCCCATACTTAGAGCCACATCTCATTTTAATTTTCTTTCACTGGTTATAAGCATGATGCGAAGATTTTTAGTGGCCTTAAAATATTCCAGGATAGCCATTAGTGAATATGTTTAGATTTGGGGATTTCCTATAGGGGACGTCATAGTCTTTGGAGACAGATGTGATGTGAGCTCCAACTCTTCTACTTATGACCTGTGTGATCTTGACAAGTGACTTCATCTTATTTTTTATGGATATAATGGAGATAATACACGACTCATACAGTTACTAAAAGGATTAAGTTAAATGGCCTGAGCTGATAACAATGTTTTTTAACATAAATATATGAGGCAAATCAATTAGATAATATATAACATTTGTTGCTTTGGATTGTTTAAAGACATATGGTACATTTGTAAGTGTAATATTTACACTCATAATGGATCATTTGTGAAGTGTAATAAGACACTATGTAAGCCTTCAATATTTACTGATGCAAAATCACTATTGCATTTACTTGTATATTATCATATCAAAATAAAAATTTGTGATGAGTACTTGTTTTCTTCTTAAAAAGCATTATGTGATAATTTAAAAAAATAAGTGACAGTCTTACTTATTGGAAAATCTTTGTTGATCTTTACAACTTAGTGGTTTTAACAGATTCTAGAGAAATGAAGCAAGAGGCTGATGCCAGTTTATTTGCAAGGACCCACCAGGGTCATCTCTTTGTTCTAGGTCTGACTGGTTTTATCACATTTCTCTTTTAGTGTACACATCTGGATCACGTCCTGCTCAGGAGTAAATTAGTATGTCCTATAACATTTGTGAAATTTTTACAACTTGAAATAGCATCTGACAGAGTAATTTTCAAATTGCCCAATTAAGATCCACGTCATGGATAGCAGATCGAGCTTCTATAGTAGTTGTCCCCATTACTTGTCTTCCTTTCTATCTTAGCAATAGAATTTTAGCTAAAGGCATTTCCTAGCCTCGATTAAATGTTATGTAAAACTTCCAGGAAATATCCTTAAAGGGAGGGAGTCTCGGTCCTTCTTTCCCCTTTTCTCCTTCCTTTTGGAATGAAGGTGTGAAGGTAGGAGCTAGCATAGCCATCTCAAACCCTGACATGGAAGACAGGTGTTTAGGGCTGCAGAGCAAAAGACAGATAAATGGTCCTGGCTTCTTGATATAACAGACCACCATATGAGCCCTGGACTGCTATGCTTGATGGTTATATGAGATTATTTTGGGTCTTGTTGCAATGGCCAAACTGTACCTTAATGAATACAGCTTCTATGACATCAACACAGAAACTGCATATTTCACAGCCAAGCAGAAGGATCACCAACTCACCTGAACTATACCAAATCATATATCAATTATAATAGTGAAATTATTTTTTGAGATAAATTGCAATCTGTTTAAAAATTTTAGATTGATTCTATTGTTTGCATCGTCTAGCCTGCCTGGTAATTTAATTTGTTCTCTTTCTTTTCAAATACTTAAAAAATTTTTCTGCCCTGAGTTTCTCACTTTTTGAAAACTTACATATTTAGTTTCACGTGATAAAGACTTAAGGGGAAACTAATGTTACGTCTTTCCATAGTGAACATATTCTAGACTCTCTGACCTGTGGGTTTTTAAAAACTGCTAAAAAGCACATTTTCCTATAAAACATAATTACTAAATGCTTCCTACTGTAGTCTGACTCATGAGCTTGCTAGTTTGTCCTTCCCTAGCTAAGTTATCTTCTGGTTAGTATTGTAGCTACATGATAGATTATGGAATACAGTCTGAACAGCATGCCTTTAAACACAGTGGCCAGTCTCACTGATTTATGATCAGATTTCTATAATCCCAACTACTCATACTTAAATCATCATTTGAGCAGGCTTAGCCAATACGTGTTAAAGTGAACAATTCTGGGAGGCTGTGAGTGCTGTGAAACCAGCTTGAGCTTTGAAGTCAGAATACCCAGCTGTAAATCCTGGCATTGACACTTACTACCCTATTTCCTCTGGGTTATTTCCTTGCCTTCTCTGAGCCCATGTCTGTAAATGGGGGTAATAACACCTATTTCACAAGTGGGTTGACAACAGAGCTTCATGCCTGGTAGGTGCTCAATAAATGTTAACCTCTTCCCCTACTAGAGTATTCTGACATAATGACCATGTGAGCATGAACATTTTGACCCCTGTTTCTTGGGACTTATTCCATGTATTTACCCGTTGCTGGTGCTGAAAGATATTGCTGGCCTTGTTCAGCAGCTGCTTCTGATGTTGGGACGCTCTCCCCCTTTTGAAGTTGGCTGGAGCTGAATTAGAATGAAATCCATGGGGGTAATGACAAAAGAGCAACTCTGCGCTTTCAGATGAGCTACAGATGTGGGCCTACCACACACCTTGTTATCTCTTGGTGGATTTAAGACAAATTTCCTTTGCTGCTTGGGCTTCTGCGATGAGGGGTCTTTGAGTAGATCAGCCACAGCTTATCCAGTTAAATGAAGATGAGATGTTGTGTAAGTGGGACTCCAGAGACCTGTATTATCACTTCCATTCTGCCACTGACTATAGTGTGACCCAGGCAAGGAAAGAGGGGCAAAGAATATATATATTTAAAATATTTATTTATTTATTTATTTTTGGTTGCCCTGGGTCTTAGTTGTGGCACGCAGGATCTTCGTTGCGGCATGTGAGATCTTTTAGTTGCAGCATGCAGACTTCTTAGTTGCGGAATGTGGACTTCTTAGTTGCAGCATGCGGACTCAGTTGTGGCATGCGTACTCTTAGTTGCTGCATGCATGCAGGATCTAGTTCCCAGACCAGGGATGGAATCCCAGGCCCCCTGCATTGGGAGCATGGAGTCTTACCCATTGGACCACCAGCGAAGTCCCAAAGAATATATATTGAGTACTTATAATGTACCTTGTCATGTGCTGGATACTTGGGGTCATTACTTAATTTCATCCTTAAAAGAGGTCTGTGAACTGGGCATTTTTACACCCTTTCCCGGTGAAGACACCAAGGCTTCTCTGCTCTTAGTAACCTGCTCATAAATTATGGAGTCATGAATTGAAACCAACACTGCCTGGCCTCAAAGCCCTGCCTCTTTTGCTGCTATAGTTGCAGCAAAAGTTGACCTAACTGAGTCTTTCTTTCCTGTGCAAAATGCTGCGGGGTGGATGCCCTCTAAGTTTCCTTATATTTTCAAATCCTATAATTCCATCCTCTTTACTCTAAATGCAGGAATATAAAACTTATTAAGCTTTGTAAAGACTTAATAAGTCTCCCTCCAATAAATGTTCACACAATGTTTGACTCAGTACAGTTGTCACTTTTAAGTATGGAAGACATAGAAAGAGGAAATACATATAACTGGGGGTAAGGAGTAAAGAATTAGGTACTTATCACTTTTTGTAGGCATCATTTTTCATCATTTTTTTAAATGGAGACTGCCATTTAAAATCTAAGTATTCTTATCATTTTGTTTTTTAAAAATTCTGATTATACAACAGAACACAAATGAAACAATTCAGAATCCATGCTGTTTTGAAAGAAGAAAGGATTCAACGAGTACAATTGAGCCCAACAGGAGATGCAGTTATAGACATGCTACAGCTGAAGGAGCCAGGAGTATAAAAGATTATCTTGAAAAGCCCCAACATTATTAGCTTAACTCCAGTTTAGTCTTCCTGGGTTGGCTAGGCAGTCAACACAGCACTAACACTTAACTTCCTTTACTTGTCACACACATTTTAAGTTTGAAGATGTGAGTCTCGCACTGATTTAAAAAAAAAAAAAGAATTCCTTGCCTTCTTTGGTATAATGTTTTGCTTCTTTTCTCTATTGAATAGCAAGGCCGGTTCTGGGGAGATTTTACAGGGCTGTGCTGAAGCTCGACTATAATACCCTTCGAGTGGCAAATTCAGTTTTATATTTAATGGATACACCTGCCTTAGTCATAATCCGTAAGCCTCCTTCTGGGTCATAAGAAATGATGCATTTGGTTGGGATTTATTATTTCTATTCATTGTTCTTTGTGTATCTATTTGAACAATAGGAGGAGGCTACTCTTTTCTCTCCTTTTATTATCAAGTCTGTGCTTTTTGAAACACATTAGAATTTGCATTTTGCTTTAGTTCATAATATAGTAACATTGCAAGCTGCCGGGAATTAAAAGTATTTAAAAGAGAGGCAGAGCACATTTGCTCAATGATTCAATAAGCTGTAGAGGCAGATTCGTGATGGAATGGGCATTTAGGTAAAGTGACAGAGGTGCAGAGGTTACAGCTTCTGAGGCAGATGCTCTGTGGAAATGTAACCTGGCCCATTTCACTGCAGTATCTTTAACAGTACTATTTAAGATATACTGTAGCTGACTCACTTTGCAGACCATTTTTTGCAGATGTAAAATTCACTGTTTTGATTCTGCATTCCAGGTCTTACTGCCAGCTGAATGTCCATGGTACAATGCACGATTTTCATGCACAAGAGGTTTCCACCGGTGTCTTGTGCATTGTGAACTTCAGACAAGGAAAAATGACTTAACTCTCCCCTGGAAATGGAAGTATGGGGTCCCTTACACCCCTTCCAAATGTTGTAATTAATCAGTCCCACAAATATGTTTGGGGTGTGCACTATGTTCAAGGGCGTAAATACTGCAGAATGGCTTTGGGCTACTTGATTTACCGGCAGCCTACTTCAATTCTCCCTAGCCTACCCCCAGGTTTTGACCTAATTAAACACTTTTTAACACCTGGTGCTTAAAAAAGGAAGTTTCGTTTAAAGAGTGTGTGAACAAAGAGGAAAAGATAAAAAGGCATCAACTGTTTCTCCCCTAATCTGCCATCCCTGCTTCCACTATGGAAGGCTCTCATGGTCCAGGCATTCAGAGGTCTCCAGGTGGATGTGGAGAGCAAAATAAGTGATGTCAATCATCTCTCTGGGACCTAACATTGTTTCTGGGCTCCAAAATGCGTTTGCTTTGTTTATTTTTTTATAGCAAAGTCAAGAGAGGTTCACTTGGATCTCAAAGCATGGCCTGAACCTGATAAATGTGCCCCATGGCAGCCCCAACCCTGACCAGGGCTTTTAGTTCTCAACTGCAAAGAGCTGCTATTTTAAGCTAACCCTCTAACAAGAATATTGCGAAGTAGTGAGTTTGTGGGGCTCTGTTTCCTTCTCAGTGGATGAGGATAGGATGGAGGACTCTTACACAAGGGTGGATTCCGGTTAGGAGGGAGCTGCTGGCATCCACATCTCATTTGTTCAGATAAGGGCCTTGAGACCCAGTTTCATCCTTCTTCACATCCCCTGTCAAAACCCCCATAGCAACCAGGCAGGGGGAACACGCACAATAGTCTGAGGAGGGAAATCCCTACCACACAGGCTGCTGCCTCTTTGTCCTTTCTCTTTAGAAACATTGTCAGATAATTGCAAACTGAACTTTAAAACTATCCTGTTATAAATTTGACTGACACCCAGGCATATGACTTGTTCAATGGATCATATTATTACTCGGTTGTCACGGTGCTTTAAAAAGCACAAAGGATTTTTTATTTAACAATCACAACAATAGGAAACATTCAGTGGACCAAGGGCTGTTCTAGATATTTTATAAGCATCTTCTCATTTAATTCTTACGGCAGCCCCTAGAGGGAGAAGCTGTCAGGGTCAGATAGCTTGAGTTTAACCTCGGCACTATCACGGTCTAGCTGTGTGGCCTTGTTGCTTCTCTGTGTCAAAGTTACTTTGAATCTTCACAGTTACAGTGTGTGGTAACTACAATTTCTCTACCTTACAAATGTAGAAACACTGTCAAATGTGTTAGTACAATAGCCTGCATTTTCATTCCCTCTTCCGAAGGAAAATCTCTGCTACAATCACAACTGACTCAAACAACTATTTTCACCAGACCACTGCAATAACTACCTATCAGTCTTTTGTATTGACATTTGCCCAAACGCCTTGCCTCCCACCAACGCATTCTCTACATGCCAGCCAGCGCAATCTTCTTATAAACATACCTAATCATATGTCATGTTCTGCTTAACACTTTCGGTGGGTTTCTATTTTTTCTTGGGATGAAAAAAAAAAAAATCTTAACATGACCTGTAAACAAAGATATGATCTAGCACCAGCCTACCTAGCCAGACTAATCTCACAACAGTTTGCCTCTTGTCCTCCTTACTGAGTTAAGAAAGGTAAGAAGTGTGGGCATTGTGCCATCTGAACCACTTTCCAAGGATAGGGCCTAATGTAGAAAATATTAGATATATGCAGCTCTCCTTGGACACTTATCACATACTGCCTGATTCAGATTGCTTCCAACTAAAATGTGCATGTATGCCCCAACTGTTATAAATAGGTTGTTTGGGACAAAGAATACATTTCCCCAAAGAGTCAGTGTTATAAAAATTAGCTAAGTTTCAAGATCATAAATGCCTGTTTTGTCTACGAGGTAGCAAAGCTCTCTGCTGAAAGTACTATAGCTTCCCATTTGGCAAAATAACAATATTTAACACAATAACAATAGCTATTATTTATTTAGCACTTACCACCTACCAGGTGATAATTTCTGCTTTTGGCATTTATTTATGATGCAGTTACTATTATAATCCCCATTGTACAGATAAAGGAAATAAGGCACATAGCAGATTCCAGCTAGGAAAAAAGTCAAGCTGAGGTACACTACTACCATGGTTTTTATTTTAAAAACCATATTTGTATGCCTCCTATTCAAACTTCTAACAGTAGGATAGCAGCTTAAGTTTCAGTAACCAAGTGTAGTTTTGAAGATTTTTTGCTCCCTATTTCATACTTTGAAAAGCAAAAAATTATAATCATTTTCTAATTAAGAATTCAATGCTTGTTTCTCAGCTTTTTAAAATTCTCCCATAACTGATAATAAAACAGTCCCTGCTTTTAGTTGATTTACATTTTGCTTCTGTCTATTCAAACCTGTGGTAAGAGACTCACCATCTTGATTCACTCACTTGAAAATACCTGTTAGTGTCTGACTAGGTTATAAAACAGCTCGCACGCAGTCCAGTATCCATGCAGAGTCGATTTCCCTACAGTAACCCCACTTAGGACGTAGTCTCTAGGAATGCATGGAAATAACAATCCTAAAATGTCTTGCAATTGTCTAGTTCCTTCTCCCAAATTGGGCTTGCTCCCTATAGTGTGAGGGCTAAGTCTCTGTTTAGCTTTTTATTTTTTAAAGGCTTAAAGAGATTCTGCATGTTTAAAAAGATCAGATCTCAAGTTATTAATATTTGAGTAACTGCGAAAAATTAAGCTAAAATTCCAGACAGCATCACTGATTCATTTTCATCTATTGCCTTTGTTGTTTCACACTTTGGGGAATATTTGGCTAGGTTTTGTTTGATTTGGGAGAATTATTAAAAAGTGTTTTTATTGCTTACAATGATTTTCAATAATAGGTCAGCAAATGAAGGGATTTAAATACATATTTTATTGAAAGCTTAAAGATACTTTAGATTCAAAGAGATGCCCTAATATAAAACTGTAAGGATTAGCAAAAACAGAACTGTTTCTTAGTTGTGAATTAATGTAAGTAAAGTAGATAATCAAACATTGCTTATGTATTTGATATTCTCAACGTAGATTGTAACTAACGAGCATGTTATCTATTTTTTTCATTACATCCTGTGCCCCACTTTCTCCACAACACTATGGCTCCATACCATCCTGGTATACTTCCTTTCAAATAAATATTGTAAATATATCATAATACAAAAAAAGGTGTTATGTAATTTTAAAAAGAGTCGATACATATAAACACACATAATATATGCAATAAAAGGAATATTTAAGCATTTTCTTCAAATCTTCATAATGGGCTTAATGAATTAAGACCTTTCAAAATATCAAAATGCTAAACAAGCAGTATGGCCTAGGCCCTTATCAGCCAGAATCAACACGGGCTCCTGCTTAGCGCTGTGCCAACAATTAAACCTTTACCTGTGTGGAGATGGACATTGGCAGTTGAGAGTTTCAGTGTGCTTACTACAATGGCTATTTACAACTAGCACAGAAGTATTTAATTAACTGACTAACTGAACTCTAACTAACCAAATATTTATAGTAGTGAATACTGGCTTATGAAAGCCTTGACCTCAGAGTGAGCTAGTAACACGCAACCTAGGACATCCACCACTTTACATTTACCATTTTAAGATCCTATCTTTGCATTGCCATTTGAGAGTCTAGTTCTGTAACAACATCTCCACCCTTGGCTTATAAAGGAGAGCCTCCACTGAACGTCTCATAAGCTAATGGCCCTCTCACAGGTTCATTCCTTCTGGAGTATCTCAGAATATAGGTGGTGAGTGGGCTTTTAGATTTTGTAATATATCCATTCCTGTATGCTCACTTAGTTGAGCCCTTGCTTCCTTCCTCTACCAACTGCCGTGGCAATTCTCACCTTTGTACTTCTCTTTAATGTGGGCCATTTCTACTGCCAAGCATGTTGTTAGCATTCTTCCTGAGGGTCCTTACCAGGATGTTAAATCCTGTATCCCAGGAAATTGATCCCACATCAATACATTCTTCCTTATTTAACTTTATATTGTTTCTCTTGATCCAGCACTCTTAACACCTGTTTCCAAGTACACTCTCCTAGTTCCTCTGGTACATGTTGACTAGGTCCTGTATCTATCTCCTTTGATAGTCCTTTTCCTCCTTTTCTCTTAGACCTAGTACTTTCCTAGCCTGGTTGTGTTTGATTATGTGTGATTTTCACATTAATTATTGTTCTGGAGGGCAGCAGTTGTGGAGGGAGCATGTGTTGTCCTAAGATGCATGGGCTTCTACATCACCATCAAGCAGTGTGAGTATGCTATCCTCTGATAAATAAAAGTGGGCAACTTCTGCAGATCCCAAGAGTTCACTGGAAACTGGGGATTTAAATTTTTCAAATGCATCCGACATCTCAAGATCCCATTCTTTTCCAGTTAAGGTCCTAACTTTGACATAACAGACTTGCTTATGTTGAGAATTCAGCCTTCTTTGGAGCTCTGCTACTTTTAAAATTAAATTTGGAGCCTAGTTCTCAGCATTTTTTGTCATCCAGCTCCAAGAGATGAGAGTCTCTTTACATGCTGTCAAAGAGGACTTCAGGCTTTCAAAGCTACCCCTTAATTGCTCAACCTTTTATTACTTTTTCCAAAGCATCAGTTGCCTCATCAAAAACCAAATAATTCTATTATCCCTATAATTATAATAATAATTAATATTTCTCAAATACCTGACATACTGCACGACTAGTGCATTTACTTCTTCCTTTATACCAACTCCATTTTCTACCAGTGAGCATTCTAATAATTTCACTGCTACCTTTTCTCCAGGAGCTCCATCTACCATCAGTAACAGGGTCCTCGTGATCAGGGGGCTGGCAGGTGGTCAAGCTCCAATATCCCATCTCAGTGTCTACAATCTCTGGTCACTCCTGGTACCAACTATTGCAGGTTAGGTTCCTAAGGAGGCAAAATATGAAGTGAAGATTAACATGTAGGTTAAACACCGCTGGCAAAAGGAAAGCAAACATACCTGGGCAGAGGGAGAAGTTGGGCTGCAATACAATGCTCTCTCAAGAAAGGCTTCAACTGGCCCATGGGGAGTACTGAGACTGGGGAGTACTGAGGTCCTTCAGAGTTGTTTCAAATTTGGACAAAGGGGTAGAAAGGAGCAGAAGTTTGTCAAGGCAATTCTCATTAACATAGGTCAGTGTCTCTCAAACTTTAGCATATATCAGAATCAGAACCCAGAAGAGCTTAATAAAACAGACTCTTGGGTCCTACTGCCAGAGTTTCTGATTAGGTCTGGAATGTGGCCTGAGAACTTGCATATCTAACAAGTTCCCAAATGATGCTGAAACTGCTGGTCTAAAGATCATAATTTGAGAATCACTGGTGTAGTTCATTTCCTGGAGGGGCTTGTCAGCTGGCAGCACTCCCAACAGCTGGGAGAATAAATTCTTCAATCCCAAAAGGGGATTTGGAAAGCATGTCAAAGCACCTACTAACAGCATGGACTCAGGAGTCAGGAGTATAATCTTATAGACTCTACCACCTACTAGGTTTGTGACTTTGGGATTTATCCAAATCTTTGGGCTTTATTTCTGAAATGGGTGTAATAATACCTAATGCAAGGGGTGCTGTTCCCTTTTTCCCCTAACTCAGTGATAGGCACCGCCATCCAACCAAGTTGCTGAAGTAAGAAAATTGAGAACCATCCTGAATTTTACCTCTTCCTCTCAACTAATCAGTGTATTAAGACTTGGAAAGTCTACCAGTTCAATGTCCTTTGACCCAGTCACTTCTTCTTAAGGTCATTGTCAAAGCCTTAGTTTAGGTCACAATCACCTTTCATCTCTGAACTGGTCCATCTGCCACTAGTCTTTTCTTCCATTTCATCCTATAGGGATCCTAAGGGATCCAGAGTAATTTTCCTAAAATAACTTAGGCCCTCTTGTGTTCAGTAGATTTTAGTGGCTCCTTCTTGTTTTCAGGATAGAGTATAATCATTCAAGCTTTGTTCTGCCCTTTAGAAGAACTCTGCTTACTTTTCCATTGTCACATACTGCCACTCATATACTCATGATCTATACTCTGAGCCAGCTTAATTATTTGTAGCTTCTTGCAAACTTTTTATTTTTCACCTGCAAGCTTTGTATAAACTATTCTCTCTCTATGGAATGTCCTTCTCTTATCTCCCAACTTACCTTCTCCTAATTCCAAAACAGTCTTCACGTCTCACTTCCTCTGGAAACCTTTTCTGACTCATCAAGGCTGGCTAGGTGTCCTTACTATGTGCTTTCCTGGCTCCCTCTTTTTCCTGTAGTTAACTACTTCTCTATTTTTCTGTTCTTTAATCTCCATCCTTCCACAAGATGGAGGTGGTGTTTGAAAATACTGTCATACTAAAATAATAGGTACACAGTAGAACTCCCCACTTTCAAATTTTGGAGGGTTAAATCAATAAGCCGTATGCTTGCCACATAAACATTACTCAATAAATGCTAGTTAGTATTTCAGTTAGAGTTGGAGAGAAAAAAAGTTCATGTGAGTGAGGGGAAAGAAAATGCAACATGCAATTGGCAATTTCTAAGTGGAAGTTCATAACTGAGACAGTATCATGGTTATTTTCTCTACCAAAAATGCAAATGATTTAGAAATTTTAATTTCTCTAAATAAAAGTTTTAAAACGAATGTTATCAGTAAAGATATTAATAGCATAAAAACATTTCAATTTTATAATCTACCATGGAAATGAAAACCATAAATAATACTATAGGAACATAATAATCTGGCCATTATTATTGTTAATTTACTTTTCAATTATTATTTAGTTATACTTAGTGATTGAGTCAACTTTTAAGTATTGATATAACACTTTGTAACCATTATATGTTTAATGAACTCAGAAATTCTATGATATATAGATAAGCCTATTATTGCTTTTGCAAATGAAGAAGTAGTTATGTAGGAATATCTCAAAGGAATGAAAGAGGCAGAACTCAAACCCTGAATTTTTTTTTTTAATAAGCAGGTTCTTATTTTATTATTTTTTTAAAAATTTTTACTTATTTATATTTATTTTTGGCTGTGTTGGGTCTTCGTTTCTGTGCGAGGGCTTTCTCTAGTTGCGGCGAGCGGGGGCCACTCTTGATCGCGGTGCGCGGGCCTCTCTTGTTGCAGAGCACAAGCTCCAGATGCGCAGGCTCAGTAGTTGTGGCTCACGGGCCTAGTTGCTCCGCGGCATGTGGGATCTTCCCAGACCAGGGCTCGAACCCGTGTCCCCTGCATTGGCAGGCAGATTCTCAACCACTGCGCCACCAGGGAAGCCCAAACCCTGAATTTTTAACCACAGGAATCACATAGCCCACCTACATCTACTTTCCATAAGAAAAAAAGAAATCTTTACCAGAATCCGCAGGAAATAAACAAATAGCATCATTTTTGATAAGATATCAATAAAGGAAATCAGAAGCCAATATAGTATAATAAGGTAGATAAATTTCTACAGAACCTCTTATGCTGATTAGTTTCTCCATTAATGATATTTGCTATTTATTATTATACCCTCTTAGTCTCTTGTATCCCAGTTAAGGATATATAGCAGTGCTGAGGGGTGGAAAGGCTGCTTCCACTGGCAAAGAAAGCTCAAAAGATTTTAAGAGATTGGGTCATCAGAATCTGCCCACACGTTCCATCTCACTTTTCAGGATCTCATTCCTTCCCAATCAATGTCATAACTTTAAAAAAAAGAGACTCTTCATGGTTGGGAATTCAATTTGTATTATAGTTTAGCCACCTACAGGATTCGACTTTGGGTTTGGTTTTCAGATATCTTGATGCCACCTTTATAGGAAATAAGAGTTTGCCTCACGGTATTCATACAGGCTTTCAAGTCCTTTATGAGGACCTTGAGATGAAAATTTAAAGCATTGTGAGCTTATTATCTTCTTGCTTCAAATTCTCCAGCACAGTAAAAAGCAATTAACCAACCCCATTATACTCTGTATTTTTACTATAATATTTTAAGGCTGAAAATACTAGTTCACACAGAACCTTCCCTTCTAAAGGCACTTGATTACAGGTATTTAAACATTATAAATTGAGTCACTGTGTTGCCTATATTGTCTATGCATGCCATAGATCACTAGGGCCCACTTTATCATGGGATACAGGATCATTAATGTCTTTAAATTTAATCACATCAGAGAACCAACTCCAGAAAACCCAGAACCAACATAAAGAATTCATCTTTAAGATTTTGTTATGTGGAACCATCCCACTTCCAGTACCAAATTTTGTTATCAGTCAGGATATCATCAGAGAAACAGAATCACTAGGAGGTATAAATAGGCAGGAGATAGATATAGACAGACAGATAGACATAGCTAGCTAGCTAGCTAGATAGATAGATGATAATTTGTTACAGGGAATTGATCTCATGCCATTGTGGGAGCTAGAGTTAGTTAAGCAATCTCTGTGAGGCTTATTCTTCACACTTGGTGTTGGAACCTTAAGTCTATAGTCCAGGTAGAATCAGGAAGGGGAGATGGATATAAAGTAAGGAAGAACAAGAATAAGCTGGAACCCATAGCATGAGCAGAACTCGTGAGGGTAAGTTTCACGTCTGGTTCTTGTTGCCTCTGACTGGTAGTGCGGGTGTCCTGCAGAAGCCTGAACACTTCATTATGAATCTTGACACACACACTTGACCCAGGAGTCAGAGAAGCGGAAGGAGGACCCAGGAGAGCTGGAGCACTTGCAGGCACCGCTGCTGCCTCGTGCCGACATGGTGCGTAAGCACATCCGCAACGTGTGTGCACTACAAAATGGCTGCCGTCCCATCCTCGTCCTCCAAATCTTGCAGAAGAATTTTTCTCAGGATCATTGTAACTGGAAACGTATAGGAAAGAGAATTTTGAGAAATATAGTTTAGGCTAGCCAATCTGACACATTATAAAGCCCCCATATACCCTGAGGAAAAGTGTTCCATCAGAAATTTTCCGAAGAGATTTTTGACAGTTGATAGGAAGTAAAGGACATAAAGCAGTGCTGAGAGGTGGAAGGGCTGCTTCCACAGGCAAAGAAAATGCTGGGTAGGTTAATCTTCCTTTTCTTGAAGAATCTGTAATGGCCTCCTCTAATAGAGTTGTCTTGCAAGGCACTGCTTATCATCTTTGGGAACTACCCTTGCTGCCCTTCCAGATGTACAGACAGACTCAAGTCCCAGCAGGCCCCAAGGGTATGGAACAAATCATGACATGTGATCAGGTACAATATTCACCAAGAGAATTGCATGATTTGCTAATTTATTTGGACAGAAATCTAGAGAGTATGTAGGAATAGATCATATACGTGTGGGATCAAGGTAGAAGAAATATAAAGTTGTATCTGGCCTAAAATATTGCTATAGGCCCCCTAAGGAGAGAGTCTAGATTTAATGTTTTAAGCAGAGGAACTAGAAATGGCCCTAACTTTGTTTTTTGTAGTTTGGTTCAAATATTGATCCAAAATAGCCCATACCAAAGAAGTTAAAATGCCATAACTTTCTTGAAATTCTGTAGAGTAAGGAATCCAAAGGCCTAGAGTGATTGGAATACTAGAGTGTTTTTCTTATCTAAGATCTGCTTAGAGTGTTCAGAAGACATCCTTTTCACGAAGTTATGAGAAATAAATTAGTAAGGGGCTCCCTGGCATCCCTGAAGAGCTTTGTGGTAGCTCTTCTCCATACGGTTAGAACTACTCCCACAAAACTGGGTTCCTGAAATACAGTGGGGATGATGGTATTACCGAGACCAAGTTGCAACACTTAATCTCCAAAAACAAAAGGTAGCATGGTTACTATAATGGACACTGGAGCCAATGCAGTCACCAGAATAGCCTGACTCACAGAGATCCTTGGCATTGGCCAGGTTACTTAATCTTTACAAGTGGAATACTTCTAGGTCTAGTGAACAGAAATCTGACCTGAATTACAAAAACAGAGTCATAAATCCTCCATCAATTCCCAGACTTAAGCCAGTTCACACAACGAGAGCCTTTTGAATGAAGGGGAGGCCTGGTCCCCTTGAGAAAAGACTATGATACACTGCCAAAATTTTATACTTGTACTCTTTTTCCCCAGAATTCCCCCAAAGGGATCTGTGGCCATTTTTTAGTGTGACTATAAATTGTGAAGGGAAAATAATCAGGCTTTTTGGATATTAATGGAAACTGGCTCAGAATTAATACTGATTCCCATAGATTTAAACCACCACTGTTGTCCACCAATTAGTATTGGATTTTATGGAGGTCATGTAATCAGTAAAGTTTGGCTCAGGACCTTTTCACGATAGGCCTTGGGTGTCTCCAAACCAACTCTGTGATTATTATCCTTGTTCTAGAATGCACAATTGGAATACACGTACTTAGTGATGGGAAGAATCCCCACTATGGTTCTCTGACCTGTGGAGTTAGAGCTATTATGATAGGAAAGGCCAAATGGAAGCCATTATAATGGCCTCTACTTATGAAAATGGTAAAACAAAGGTAATGCTGCATTTCTGGAGACATTTCGAAGATTATTGCCACAGTCGAAAACTTGAAAGACACAGGGATGATGACTTCCATTCAACTTGCCTAGTCAGTCTGTGTAGAAGGAGAACAGATGGATTTTGGAGAATGACAGTGGATTATTGTAAACTCAATCAGATGGTGACTCCAATTGCAGCTGCTGTTGCAGATTATTTTTCTCTTTTTCTGGAGCAAACCAGCACATCCTGGCACCTTGTATGCAGCTATTGACTTGGTAAATTTTCTTTTTTCTCTATACCTGGTAGTAAAGACCAATAAAGAAGCAGTTTTCTTGCAACCGACAAGGCCAGCAATATACCTTCACTGTCCTATCTGAGTGATATACCAATATTTCAGCCCTATGTCATAATTTAGTCTACAGGAATATGATCACCTTTCCCTTCCACAGGACATTGGGTTGGTCTATTACATTG
Organism: Eubalaena glacialis; assembly: GCF_028564815.1. Lineage (NCBI taxonomy): Eukaryota > Metazoa > Chordata > Mammalia > Artiodactyla > Balaenidae > Eubalaena > Eubalaena glacialis. The sequence goes on from NC_083718.1 coordinate 100,714,262, forward strand.
AGCATATTATGTTCTGGTAAGCAGAAAGTAGCAATTATCTAGACAAGTTGGTAAGAGACTTGCACGTGAAAGGGTGGGGAATGAAACTCATAAAAATTCAGAGGACTGTCACCTTGGCAAAATTTCTAAAGGTGCAACGTCTTGGGGCATGTCAAATGTTCTCTTGCAAGGTGAAGGAAATTTGCTGCATCTGGCCACTAAGAAAGTGGCATATCACCCAATGGTGATTTGGATTTTGAAGTACCATATACGTCATTTGGGCATGCTACTCTGAGCCCTTTATTGAGTGATCCAAAAAGCTGCCAGTTTTGAGTGAAGCACAAAACAAGAGAAGGCTCTGCAACAGGTCCAGACTGCCATGGAAGCTGCTCTGCCACTTAGGACGTATGGTCCAGCAGATCCAATGGTACTTGATGTATATAGGGATGCTATTTAAAGCTTTTGGCAGAACTTTATCACAGTACATATCCTTAGAATTTTGGAGCAAAGCCATGCTCTTCTCTGGTGATAACTTCTCTTTTAAGAACCAGCTTTTTGATTACTACAGGTCTTTAGTAGAGACTGACCATTTGACCATGGACCATCAACTTACCATGTGATTTGAACTGCCCATCATGAACTGCATGTGGTTCATGAACTGCCTGGTTCCAAACCAAACCGTGAATCTGGGTGTGTGCAACTATACTCCATCATCAAATGGAGCTAGTACATACAAGATCTTGTCCAAGAAGTTCTTGAAGGCACAAGTAAGTTACATGAACCCAGATGCCTGTTGCCCCTACTGTCCCTAATGATGCAGACGCCCATTCTCTCTACTCCTGCTACATTACCTTCTCTCTCTCTACATGTATGATGGTCTCATAGGGAATTTCACCTGGCTATTTGACTGAGGAAGAAAAATCTTGCGCTTGTTTTATAGATGGTACTATGTGATATGCAGGCATGACCCAAAAGAAAACAGCTGCAGCAGAAAAGCCTTACTCTGGGATGGCCCTGAAGAACTGTAGTGGAAGAAAATCCTCCTAGTAGGTAGAACTTCAAGCAGTGCTCGTGGTTGTTCATTTTTCCTGGAAGAAGGGATGACACAATGTATAAATCTATGCAATTTATGAACTACAGCCAATGGTTTGACTGGATGGTCAGAGACTTCAAAGGAACATGATTGGAAAATTGGTTGTTAGGAGGTCTGAGGAAAAGGTATGTGGGAAACCATTCCAAATAGGCAGAGAGTTTGATGATTTGTGTTCCATGTGAAGGCTCATCAAAAGAGTGACTGTAGCAGAGAATGATTTTCGTAATCAGGTATGACCCATTCTGTACGGCGACCCATACTTCTCCAGCCACTCCTGTCATTGCTTAGTGGGCTCATGAATTAATGGTCATGACAGCAGAAATGGAGGTTATACATGGGCTCAGCATCATGGACTTCCTCTCAACAAGGCTAATCTGGCCACACCCACTGCTGAGTGCCCGATTTTAGCAGAGCACTGCAGGAGAGACCAACATAAGCCCCTGCAAGTGATACTATTCTCAAGGTGGAATCATCCAGCTACAGCAGGTTATTTACATTGGGATACTTCTATCATGAAAAGGGCAGCACTTATCTCTTTTAAAATAGATACTTCCTCTGGATATGGATTTGTCTTCCCTAATGCTCCTGACAAAACTATCAGCTGTGGACTTCAGTATGCCTTAACCCACCCTAATGGTATTCCACACAGCATCACTTCTGACCAGGTAATTTATTTCACAAAAAATGAAGTATAGCAGTGGGTTCATGCTCATGGAATTCCTGGGTCTTAATGTGTTCCCTGTCATCATGAAGCAGCTGGCTTGATTGATGTAATAGCTATTTGAAAACGTGTGCTAGGGGGGTGGCAACACCTTGAGAGACTAGTGAAATGCCTTCTTGGATGTGGTATATGCTCTAAATCAGCATCCAGTCATGCTGTTCTCCTATAACCAGGATTCCTGGGTCCAGGAATCAAATGGTAGAAACAGGAGTGATTCCTTTCACTATTACCCTAAGTGATCTACTAGCAAAAAAAAAAAATGTATTCCCCATCTTCTTGACTTTAGGCTCTGCTGGGCACACAAAAATGATTCCATTCAACTGGTAGCTGAAACTTCTGCCTGGACACTTTGGTTTCCTTATTCCTCTGACTCAACAGGCAAAGAAGAGGACTATTCCTCTGGCTGGTGTGTTTGATGCTGACTGTTAAGAGGAAATAGACCACCACTACACAACACAATGTTCTAGCATCAGGCACAAAAGTCAACTGCCTTACAGAGACTATTTACCCAACTTAAACTTTCAAATTCATATGGTCAACCCTTATAACAAAACTATATATCGTTTATCCATCTATCTATCTCTATAATCTATAGTTTTCTGATGGTTCTCCTTTTTTTGATTGGATCCTGACTGACACAAACTGTAAATGCAAACGACTAAAAAGAAATTAAAGTGTTACTTTCTAATAAAAATCAAATCCTTAAGCCACTGGAGAAGATGAGAAGTGCTTTTGGAAAAGGGCTTTTGGACTAATTATCACTAAGGTCAGAAAAGATGTCTTCCCAGTAGGAACTTGTACATGCTTTTCAATGAAACAGTGTACATTAACCTAAATAGGCCTGCTACTTTGTTTGCTAAATAGGCACTGTAGCTTGGGTAGGTCTAATTAGTCCAATAGCACCGAGTCTTAGGAAAATGATTTCTGTGTCTCAGACAAATGGCTGCGATAGGTCCTCTAGGACAATCTATTTTGTATTGGGGATTGCTTGTGTGAGGTAATCTATGGAAGGAACCAGGAAAGATGATCATTCAATAGAAGGGAAAAAAATCAAAATTGAAAACCTTGGAGAATGTCTCTCTCTCTGATAAAATGTTTTGTACTATCTTTGGCCTTGGAGAAATTGTTTAAGAGAAAGTTTTTTCCAGAAACTGTTTAAGAGGAAATTTTTAGCTCTCTAAACAGAAACAAGGATGTGACCTACTTTGTGATATCATGTAATTACTCTGATAAGGTAGATAACACTTCTCAAAATCTCACTAATGTAATGAATATTCACCTACATTTTGCAGTGTCGGTAAATACCGAGACATACAGAGTTAGCCCAGCAAAGGCAATGTGACCGCCTCATGTACAGAGGATGCAGTATGCTTTTAACATGCCTCGTGGACCTTGTTTCAGAACTTTATCTATGATTATGATAAATAAATGAGGCCACCTAACGTTATCTCAGCTTCCCAGTTACTTCACGAATATCCTAATTTTATCTCAGAATTCATGAAAACAACTTATTTTTGTTACTTAACACTTTAATATTCAAATTTCAAACACCTTATTTTTTGGGTTTCTAGGGCTTTCTGTTTTCAAACCAGGAAGTGTATTCCACATTCCACCTCTCTTTTCACTAAAAGGCTCTTTTAATCATTTCAATCAATCATAGCCTAACTATGATTAAAATAATTTCATGAATTACCAGTTGAATGCTGGATGCCAGAAAGCATGTAGCTTGAGAAACATTTATACTTAGAATCACAAAATAAAATATTCAGCCCCTTTCTCCTCACTTTCTTCTTGAATCAACCAAATTGTCAAAACACAATAGCTTCTGAAATATTCATTCAAGTATTTATCGTCAAAGGATGTTAGAATGGCCTCCATCCTGAAGGAATTTCAATCTCTAGAAGGATATTTCCAACAAGGCTTACAGCATTATTTTGCAAGCCTCCTTACCATATTTTTTTTGAATATTATATCCCCCAGGTATTTTCCTTCCCACTTCAATTTTGAGGAACAAATATATTTTTTATTTGGTTGGCTGGTTTTTACTCCAAGTTATTTTCACAGCGGTGAGCTGCTTTGGCTGTTGACAAAAGTAGTTGCAGCTCTGAAAGAGGCATGAAAGACCCTATTTGCTGAAAGAGAAAGCAAGAGTGTATGTATAGACTTTGTAACAATGCTTGAGTGATTTGACATGGCGGAAATTTAGCTGTAAATTGCAGTGGCTGGAGTCCCTGGGGCAGCCGTAATTTATACCTCTAACTTTTATCTTCCACTGACCATCTTCTCGGCCTAGCCTATTTTAGGAATAAAACATTCACTTACGAGGCCACAGAAATTATGTCCCCTGTAAATGTCACCAACAAAGCCCACTGGGGTCTCCAGGAAAAATAAGATGGAATGTAGGTGATAAGGTCTAAACTCTTCTTTTGTGCGATGTCTAGTTTCACTTGCCTTTAGGGGGCCATGTGCAGAGGCCTTGCACCTCACACGTTGGATTAGAGGTCCCAGCACAGAACCGCGGCGCCCTTCACCCCAACTTGGAGAGCCTTGCAGAGATTGTGTGCAGAGGAGCTGCGCACGACGCCTCAATTCAAGATAGCGGCAGCGTACCGTGTGCAGAAAGGCTGTGGCCGGCACTTCAGCTTGGTGGGGCCGTGTGCAGAAGCCCTGCGCTTGACACCTCAATTCAAGATGGCAGCGGCAGGCCGTGGGCAGAGACCCTGCAGCTCTGGGAGCAGCACAGCTGCACCAGACCCTTGAGAACTCCGTCCCCTTCCCCAGCCGATAAAACAGCCCTGCCCAGAGCCTTTCCGGAGACCATGCATCTATAGGGCAACTGGCCCTTTCCATTATTTGATCAAAAAATAAAGCTTTCCTTTGCTTCTGAACCAGACTTGGTCTCCATTCTACTGGCGAGAACACACTGGTCAGAAGGACCCTTGTTGCGGACCAACTCGGGAGGGTCGGTAACACAAACACTGCGTAAGGGAGGGGCTTGAGTCGTAAAGCAATTTTTGTCCTGAAGATTTCCCTCATTTTAGAGATTACAGAAAAGATGACAGGCGAATTCCAAGCATTCAGTTCATCCTAGCAGTTTTAAGAATTCAGAGGGTAACTTTCTCAGCATGAAAAATCTAAAACATATTTTGAAATAAAATTATTAGAAACATGGTTTTCTAATACATTTCACAGCTTATCCATGCCGAGCCATGTAAAAAGGGAGAGAAAATACAACAAAAACAGCATTTTGTCCCTGACCATATTGGTAATTAGAATATTATGAAGCCTAGTAAACAACTTGCGAGTGGGTTGCCAGCGCTAATGTGGGCCAGCACATTATTATCAGTCAGTTGCCACAGCATGTATTTAAGCTACTAGTGAGAATTTTAACCATTGCCAAATAAAATACATATAGCCTGTTGGCTTAATAGCTCGTCATTACGTAAAGGGGTATAAAAAGGGGTGTTAGAGAAGCAGTTTTGTGTTGTTTGCTTTTCTAATCAGTGGACTATGAACGCAATATAGCATAAAAGATGAGTAAAGAAAAGATGTTATTGGTATAAAAGGGAAAAAAAGGTATTTCTGCCTCATTGAAATCCATTTGTTTATTTATGATCTCAGTATTCATCTGAGAATTTACCAAATCATAAGATATTTCTGAGTGAGAAAAATGGTGGATTTTTTTTCTTTTTTTTTTGGTAATTTGTTGTAAATTAATGCTTGGTTCTGAATTTACACAGTTCATTTATTTGATAAATAATTTGTGGTAAAATTCCTCTTTAGTAGCCATGAATCATAAAGGCTATTTAGCGTGGTCCTTCAGAACATAAGCCTTGATGACAAACACAGCTGGCCACGAAGTTCACTTTTGTTACTTACTAAATGTGTGATCTTGGGAAAATATCTTGGCTTCTCTGAATCTTAGTTTCTTTATCTATAAAATGGGGCTAAAACAGTAGTCTCTAGTTATAAAATTTTGTGAAAATAAAATTAAGTAATGTATAGAAAACGCTTAGCAGTGTCTGGCGCATAAGAAAAGCTCAGTAAATGTTTGCTATTATTTTTGTTGTTGTTCTTTTTCTTTTTTAACTTTTTTTTATATTAATTACATTTTAATTAACTTGATCGTGGTAATCATTTCACAGTGTATATACATATATCAAGTCATCATGTTGTCCACTTTAAATATATCCAACTTTATTTGTCAATTATACCTCAATAAAGCTGGGGTGGAGGGGAAGATAAGCAACCTAATAGAAAAATGGAAAAGACAGGACCTGATATTTCACAGAAGAAGAAACAACATAGGAAATAAACATAAGAAATGATGTTTAATTTCATTAGTAATTGGGTAATTCCAATTAAAACTAAATAAAATATATTTGAGGGGGGGCAGGAAATAGAGTTCATTGAGTCATATTTTCTCTTTACAGCTTCGAATACATACTGTATCCTAAATATTGGGTTGGCCAAAAAGTTCGTTCACATTTTTTCCAAAACATGTTACTACACTCCTAGTCTACATTGGGATGTTATTTCCATAACAAGTTTAAAGACTTCTTATGAATGAGCTCAATAATACAAAAATGTGTACATAGTTACACAAATTGTTATAAAACAGTAGTGCATACCTTATTCTCCTCCTGAAAAATTAGCTTTGATTTATTGTTTGCTATTTTTAAAGTTGCAAGCTTAAATAACCTTGCAATATTCATGGTATGCTTACAGAATTTAGATCCATAATAGGTCGGTCTTTTAATGGAGCAAGGACCCACAATTTTAGATACAGCATGACTACGTAAAGACATTTCAGATTGGGTCAGATCAGTTCCTTGTTCCCTGAGGGTCCAAATGAGATGAACAGAGACATTGGGAATTAAGTATAAAGATAATCAGCTGATAATCTAACAGCCTAAAACCAGGAAAGAATAGTGAAGTGCTGTCTAGATGGTAATTCCTCTTTTGAGCAGGCAAGGAGTTAGGGAGGTTGGACTGGGGCACAGGTAGAAGACAGATACAGAATCTTCAAGGGCATAATACAAGGAGGGATGCTACATCAGGCCACAGACAATTAAATCAGAATCAAAAGTCTGGAAGAAGAATCATCAATGATAGTTAAGGAATGAAAGCAAACATTGGAAATGGACCCAGGGGCTAGCTGAGGGACCATATCAGCTGAGTCATATAGGACTAAGGGACAAATTGATGATAATCCCATTTATTAATTCACCTACTATGTGCCAGGAACTAGACTAGTTAGGAGAATAAAACAGTACAGTTACACAGAGAGAATGTGTGTGTTAGAACTTTGAAGCATTTCTTAGTTTCTATTTGTCTATTCATTTCTTAAAATTTTAGGCTAGGCTATGTTCTAGACACTGAATATACAATATTAAACAAAGACAAAAATCCCTACCCTCAAGGAACTTATATTCTAGTGGGAGAAAGACACACATGCAACAAAAAATAAATAAAATATATTACATATAAGATGGCAATGAACGCTAAGCAGGAAGGAGAACAGGAAGTGCTGTGGCCACAACACTGTGATTTCACAGAGGCATCCCTGAAACGTGACATTTGAGTAAGAACCTGAAGGAGAGGTGAGAGCACACCACATGGATGTTTGGGAGGTAGCATTCCCCAGTGGCATGAATACCGATTTGAGAGCCAGCTGGCTTGCCAGGAAACCTACCATCTCAGGGGCAGATCAACCTCCAGCAGAGGCAGGGGCTGCAGAAGAACTGCCAGTCTGGGCTAGAGGAAGGCTCTGGTGGGCACCAAAGTGCCTTCAGTTGGTAGAAACCACACCGATATTGAAATAGGCAGGCAGGACTCCCAGGGTCCCAGGCAAGCCAGAGACACCAAGTCATGAACAGCAGTCAGAAACTGAGTCCCAAAACATCAGCAGGGCCAGTAGATTCCCGTGGGCAGGTCCCAAGCTGGACCAGCATTCAGACGCTAAGTCTTATCTCCCCTGCCAAATCCACAAAGATATAAAAGCCACATAACCTTTCTCTCTCCTCCAACTCCAACCATGTACCCAGACAGCATTTAAGGAAGAGAAGCAGAGAGGAGTCTCTGAACATTTTTATCCAAGAGAAGATGGACCCTACCTAAAAGTTATAGTATACTAAATAATGTAATCTATAATATGTAAATTATATATGAATTATGTAACTGGATGAAGCTCTAAACTGAAGTGAATATTTGATTTATTTTCCTCCATCCTTTCCCTACCCTATACCAGTAAGAGTGGCCCCGGAGGAAAACATTTGAATTGTACTGTGAGTAAATGTGTGATCCTAATATATTTAAATTATCAAAGGAAAAATACAGTGATGTTTCTTCAACTGCCACAATACAAAAGACAAGTATTTTCTTTTCAGTTATCTGCAAGTTTGTTCTAGTTGCCCTTGTTTTTCTTTCCTACCCTTAGACATATGTTTATTCCTTTCATTTTTTTCATCTAACTATTTTCTCTATTCTTGTTCCCAAAATGATTTTCAGAGTAAGATGTTATAGCAGCAGTTTACATGATAACAATTATTTGGCTTGTCCAATACTTTCTATTCTTCTGGGGAATGCACCTTCCCCCTTTCCAGTGGTGTGAGGAGAGGAGGGAGGTAAGTTGAGCTATGGCAGCTATGATTTCTGTGAAATGGAAGAAGTCAGACTAAGAGAATGAAGCCAAGATTAGCAATTTTGAGAATGTGGGAAGATTCTGTTGTTCTGTCCTTGGGCTTCCGCTGCCTCTAAGGTCTAGCAGCATTCCTGCTATTACATAATATTGTTCAAGTTGGGTTTCTGTCAGTTGCCACCCCAAGTGCTGACTAAATTCAAATGAAAAGGAGTTTAAATGTTCAATGGTCTCATCTTTTGATTACATTTGTGGTGATCTGGTGACTTTAGAGTTTCAATTTTATAACTTTTAATGTTGTGGTATATATAAGATTTTGATTATTTCTAGTAATTATCATATTGTTCTGTTCAATACTTGATGGTCAAGATCTAAATAATTTTTTTGGAATCATAGTAGTTGAAGGGAATTGGAGAGGGCATATTTGTCCACCCCAACCTGCAGAGAATAACTCATCCTTCAAGGTTTAACTCAATACTTTCACTGAGATTATTTTCCCACAAAGAATTAATTACTTCTTCCTCTTTAAGAACATTTTTTCTATGCTGCTAATATAGCATCTAACACTTTATATGGGTATTTGGATTGATGTATAAAATGTATGTTGTGGGGTCTTTGGCTTTATAGTTCAATATGTAGCACATACTTACCTAGCATTCTCTAAATATTTGATACATTTATTACATAAATGAAAAAATTATTAAATTTAATTTACAATATGGAAACTAAGATAAAAATGAGAGGTACAAAGGACATTAGAAATCATCTAATATAAACTTCTTAGTTTATAAATTTGTAAACTGAGGGCTACAGAGTTGAATTTTTTTCCAACCTCACACACAACTAATTACTAGCAAAATTAGAATTAAACACAGCTATTCGTTCAGCTACACCAGGTTGTAACTTTAAGAAGGTGTTTTCTCACATTAAACCTGTGCGATGCATTCATGCTTTGAGAAAAGAGAGAGCTCATATACCCAAGAAGGGTGGCCCTCCTCATCCTCCATAAAATTGTGCAAAATGGATACCCTTGATTTCTCATTTGGTGAAAACTGCCTTGGCTTTGTAACCCTGAAGGGAGCACATTATTCTGAGCATGTGTCATTTAATGGTATACTCTCTATTCTGTGTTTGAAATATTTAAATTGGCATACAAAAATTCCTTTATGTTGGAGATGTTTAAAAATAAGGTATTTAAATTATAATTATGGGTCTGTTTTGGATGTTTCAAATGTGATTCACATGTTTGATCAGCCTTCTTGGTGAGATTATACATTTTCTTTTATTTTAGAGCATCACATAATTGTCTTTGTGGTTTAGGATATAGTTGTAGTTGGGAATCTGTTTATTTCCATGTGTGTTATGTAGGATCCATGTAATCTTGGTGTTCAACTTTTGTAATGATGGTGGATACTGGGGAAGACAATTTTGGCACTGAATAGGAACCCTGATAATAAGAGATTGATAACACTTTGGCCCAGGTGAGCATTGTCAAATGTTGATTGCTTAAATGTTGATGTCCTTAATGTATCAAGAACTTTTAAGGGGGAAGAAATGTACTTCTGAGGATCAACACCTCTAAATCAGAGTAATATCTCTTTTGATAACAGATTGATTGTGGACTGTGGCTGCAGATAACAGAGGAGATGAGAAAAGTCTAATCTGAGAGTGAATTATAATTGAAATTATGGCAATATACAGATTACCTATATGAATCTTCACGAAAATTTACTCTTTTCAACTGAAGTTGAGGCATTCATTACCTATTCTCAAGCTGCTGGTGTGAATCACAAGTTCTTTCTTAAATTCTGTAAACTGGATAGGACTGATGGGAACCTCATGGATACTACATATACTATAAGGATTTCTGGTTCAGGTACCAGTCATGCTGTACTGCAATCAGTTTAGCTGCCGAGATTTTAAGAAGGGGACAGATAGACACACTTGTCCATCTGTGTTGCCTGTGACCTCCAAGACATTCAGGAGAGAACTGAATCCCTACATTTATTCCAGGGCCAGTGATTAACCTTATTTCATTATAGGATTTCGTTTCTCTATGTTATTATTTTTGCTACATTATATCAACAATTTAAGAAATATTTTTGCTCATGTGTCAGCAATATATTTCAAGTATAACTCTTATTAAATATTTATAAAAACAAACATTTTATTTTTCTCTACACACTTATTAGACATTTTTTTCTTGGTATATATTGAAATAATACATTTTTTTAAAAATTATGAGTATAGACAAACATACTAATGCTCTTGAAGGAGAGAGATGAAAACTCATATTCCAACTACATTTGAGAAGACTGACATATTTTATGTTTCATAATTATCTTTAAAGTTCCCAATTGCATTACTGTTCAAAAGACTTTATTTACTATGTGTCAATGAAAGAATAAAAGAACCTCCCAGACAACTACTATTTCAGATGAGAAAGTATTTCATTCCTTTGTGCTGTCAGAATATAAAACTTCCATGTGAAGGGCGTTTTTAACCTTCTTTTGTTGTACTCAAAGTCATGGCATCATTTTGGTCAAGGTTGACATTCAACAGAAGCATAAAATATTAATTTAATAAAATTTTCCAGTATGTAGATTTTCTGTATTTATTAATTGGTAACATCTTTAGGTCTTTTTCTCTCAAAAATATTTTACAATATATGAAAGCAATCTCAAAACTAGCTTGACAAAATTGATCCATCTCTTGAGGATTTTACTAGCCTACTGAGATTTTTTTAACCCTTCTCCCACATTTCCTGTTCTTTCACCAAAGGGTCACTTCATTCAATATCTTATATTGTACCCTCGATGACCCTTTTCACTATGTGCCTTTTGGAACTACTAGGGAGAGTTCGATGAATTGATAATAGCCTGGGGGAATGGCTGCTGATTTTGTTCTTCATCTGAAATCATTCAGTAGCAGAAAGCCTACCTCCTTATAAATTTACATTTGGGCCATTTTCAATCTGCAAATCACATTAACTATAAACCTACTTGCATTTTCATTATATAATTTTTTATATTTGTTTTTGGCTATACTGTCTGTTATCTTTTTTGGATGGCAGTACAGAGACTTGTTTTAATCACAGGTCTAGGTTCATGGCACAGTATCATCAGTCCTCATTTTATTTTATTTTAATTAATTATCCCTTTCTTCAACAATCACTAGTCCTCTTTCTCTTTTGCCCCTTCCTCTACCCAAAACACTCCATTTTGTTTAAGGTTATGTACATTTGTATATTCTATCCTGGTGGAATATTGTTTTGAATATTTGAAAAAAAAAATTATGTAAATGGTATTGTACCATAGATTATAGTTCTCTTTTGGTTTCTTACACTTTTTAAAATGCAGGAATATATTCATGTCCATCCATGTTTATGAATGCATGTCTAATTCATTGCTTCTGACTGTTGCATGGTATTTCATAGTGTATGTATACCGTATTTAATTATCTGTTCTTTCAACAATGGACAACAAAGTTGCCTGACGTTTGCACCAAACCCATCAGGACCTCTCTGGTGTTGTAGGGGTGGAAGTAGGGAAAAACTGTGGGTGGAAGACATGCCCAGGAGATAGAAAGTCTGCCTACACTTATTGTCAGGTCCTCCACACCACATATGGGTTTGAACTCTGTTTTGCCTCTACCATCCCTGGTGTTGGCCAGAGATGCTTTTCCCTGTTTCACAGCGAGGAGGGAGTCAACAGTGATCTACCTAGGGATTTATTTTTGTTGTTAATTTTCCAGTGAGAAATCTTATCTCTCTTCTATCACATATCAAGCACTGAATTTCAATAAAAGAAGCTAGTAATCTGTGTTCTTAGTGTTTTTAGGAACCAAGAATCTATCATTATTTTTAGAAGACAAATTCTTGATTAAAATGTGGACATGAGTAAATGTGGACATTGGAGAGATACAGACTTAAAAATTTACTTTCATTGGGCACATTTAATGTACATAGTGTTGAACTGGCATCTACTCTAAGTAAACATTAGAGCTATTAACCACATTAAGAACCACAACTCTCACAGGAAGAATTAATGTCTATACGAAATGACCACAGATTTATATGAAGTAATGAAAAGAAAACGACTCCGGGAAAGATTTCTCAAAATTATTGCAGCAATATATTTTCTGGTCATGTTCTCACCTTCTAAGCAAATTTTGATCTTTGTGATCTCTTTTATCTCTTTGATCTCATACTTTGAAACACTTCTTTTTTCTTGGTGGAGGGAACAGGACTTCACATACAAGCACCTTTCTCTGCTCTGTGAACTCTGACACCTGCCTAGACACTACCTGGAATCTTCCACTGGAAAACAAAACAAATCAAAAAGAAAATAGAAACAAACAATAGGGAATTCCCTGACGGTCCAGTGGTTAGGATTCGGTGCTCTTACTGCGGAGGGCCCCGGTTCAATCCTTGGTCGGGGAACTAAGATCCTACAAGTCTTGGGGTGTGGCCAAAAATAAAAAAACCAAACAAACAATAAACAATAAAATACCTCATTGAAGCCATATCTCACCCTAATTACTGTCTTATATCCTTCACAGCCAAATTTCTTCAGAGATTCCCTTCCTACTGTGACTTATCCTTAACACTCCACTCTAAACTAATGTCACCCTACAGGGCCAAACTCAAAACTTTTAATTTTTGCTCTACATTTTCTCATGTCGGCAAAATGATATTATGAACCAGTTCTTTCACCTCAAAATATTATCTTGTTCAGTTTCTAACTCTCCAGGAAATTCCTCGTCTCCTTTGTCTCATAACACACTCAACTTGGAAATGTTCTTTTCTTCTCTTGTCACTCTACTCTCCCTTCCCAATCAATTTCATAACTTCATTTACCACATATCTATTTGCCAGAAATTTTCAAATCTGTATGTTCAGTCCAGACATCATTCCTAACTCCATATATCCAACTAGATATTAACTCTCACCTTGGCGAGTTCACAGGTACCTCAAACTAGGGTTGTCCAAACTGAACTCATGATCTCTCCAATCCCCTACTCCCACCCACCAATCCCTCTCCCTCACTCTCCCCCCTCTTTCAGTTTTCTGTAATGTTCCCTTTGGGTACTACCATCTACCCAATCATACAATCTATAAATGGATGAGCTGTCCTTTAAATTGCCCTCTCCTTTCCCAATCGTGATATGTAATCAATCACCACATCCTAATTATATTTCCAAGATATATATAAATATACTGTATCCATGTTCCCCACTCTTTCCACACTTCCACCTTTCAATTCAGTCTGTATGCAGTGGTCAGAGTGAATTTAATAAATTCTAAATCAAATTTTTAAATGCCTTCAAATGGTACCAAGGTCTATATAATACCATTAAACTCTTCATGGATTGAGCCCTGCCTATCACACTTACAGTTCTGCTCATCACTCTTTGTTGTCAAACTCAATGTCTTTCAGTCCTTGTGCTTTCCCACCTCTCTGCCTGCCATCGTGGTTTTCCCTCTGCCTGGAATACTCTTCCTACATCATGTTCTCCCATTTCACTTGAATAACTCTTATGCGCCCTTTGGCACTTGGTATAAACTTTACCTTTCCAGACTAGGTGAGGATCCCTTTTTGATGAGTTTATGTGGAACACTGTACTTCTCCTTTTATAACATTCTTTAACCTTGTGATTATTTGTTTATTAACTTTCCATGCTACAACTTATGTTGCAGGTAGGAAAAATAATTATCTTTTTCTCTTGGCAGGGTGTCTGGCACCATAGGCACTCTAAAATATTTGATGAATAAATGAACGACTGCTTAAAGAAAGAAATTCGTCTTCTGAAATTCATTCATGTAAAATAATATCCAGAATGCCTTTCCTTAACTTTTTGTTTTGGCTAAGTTCCCTTTCTCTTTATTCTTTTGTATCTTATCCATGACCCCATATTCACCTATTACTAAATTGGGGTGAAAATATCTGTTTCGGGATCTGCCATCACTGAACTCTGCTTCAGAACTTTTATCAGTGGGAACAGGACTGCCTTGGCTTGAAGACCAGCTCTGCTACCAAATAGCTACATAATCTTGGATAAGCTCTGCCTCAGTTTCCTCCTCTATAAAAAGGAGATAATAATAATACTTACATTGTAGTTTATTGTTAGGATTAAATGACAACACACATAATAAGTGTTCAATAAATATTAGTTACCATTATTACTAATTTTTTGTATTGCTTTGTATATTCTGCATTGTTTTGCTGTGAATGATAAGGCAAACTGCCTAAGGCAGTAGAGAAAGAGAGGGAGAAACAAAATTACAATTTAAATTAATACATTATTTCATATCAAATATGTATTTGAGTACCTATTTCTAATTCAATTCAATTCATCTTCCACACTGAAACCAAAATTATATTGTAAAAATGCAAGTTTTCTTTTGCTACTTCCCTCATCAAAATTTCTCCAATGATTCCTTATCACATAGGAAAAAAATACAAAAGCTTTAGCATGGAATGAAATGGTCCATGTTAACCTTTCCTGACTTGCCTCCTCAAATTTTTTGTTCCGTCCTGTTACTCTTTCTTGTTTCAGCCTTATTTACCTGCCATTGAGAGAAAGAGAGAGAGAGAGAGAAGAAGAAAGAAGGCCAATGCTCTTCTCTCTCTCAAGCACCAGATCTGTACATGATCAAATTCTACTTCCTCTTCAAAGACTTTTTGAGTCATTTGTATTCTCCCCATCTCCTCCTCACTCCGAAAATAATTATATTTTCTCTTTTCTAAATTCTCATGGCATCTTGTGAAGTGCATATTATGATACTTGTCATATTTTATTGTAATTATTTATGAGTCTATTTCTCCACTGGATTATGAGCTCCTTGAGGGCAGGGACTTCGTAGATCATAGCAGTTCAGAATACAGGTCTTGCATTTTAATTGTAGCTTCATCTCTTCCATGCTCTGTGATCTTGAGCCAGTTTATTTTGGCTTCTCCAGAAAACAGAGATAATGTTCGTACTTACCTGAGCATTAAAGAAGTGCCTAAGACATAAGAAGAGCTCAGTAGATGCTAGCCATTATTATTATTAGTTATATAACATATTGGTGCATAGTAATCCCCAAACCTAGTGGCTTACACCAATAACCATTTTATTATGTTACAATTTTGTAGGTCAGAAATCTAAGCAGGGTGTGTCTGGACAGTTTTCTGCTCTTTGTAGCATTGACTAAGACCAGCTCGTCTGGAAGATCCAAGATGGCTTCATTCAACATCTGATGTTTTGGTGAGAATGGCAGGAAGACTGAGCTCAGTTGACTGAGTGCCTACACTCGGTGTCTCCACCAGGCAGCCTCAGAGTAGTCAGACTTCCTTGAGAGCAAGAGTTTCAAGAGAACGAGGGAGAAGGTGCATGGCTTTCGGTGAACTGACCTCAAAATCCATGCACTTTCATTTCTACTGCCTTCTGTTGGTTATGAGCGAGTTCTAAGACCAGCCCAGTTGAAGAGGAGAAGAATCAGACTCCACCTCCCGATAGAATAGTAGCCAGGTCACATTGTAGGAACACCTGTGGGATGGGAGAGAGTGCTGCTGCCATTGTTGGAAAACACAGTGCACCACAGTATTGTCAGTGTTGAAAAGAGGGCCAGACACTCAATCAATATTCAAAAAATGGATGAATGAGAGATTCTAGGGGAAGGAAAAAAGTAGAACACAATCCTTGCCCCTTAGGATTTTTTAACTCCGTCCTCACTAGCTGCTGAGAATCAGAGACAACCACTGAAAAAACAGGTTCCATTCTTCTTTTTCTTTTCATCTTCTAAAATAAATCTCAGGGCATAGTGTTTTGAAACTAGAAATGAAAGTGTTTGTTTTCATGGACTGACATCCAGTTCTCACCTTCCTCTCCAACCATCCCCACCCCTACATATCTATCATGTTTTTTTTTTTTTTTTTAATAAATTTATTTATTTATTTATTTATTTTTGGCTGTGCTGGGTCTTCGTTTCTGTGCGAGGGCTTTCTCTAGTTGCGGCAAGCGGGGGCCACTCTTCATCGCGGTGCACGGGTCTTTCACTGTCGTGGCCTCTCCTGTTGCGGGGCACAGGCTCCAGACGCGCAGGCTCAGTAGTTGTGGCTCACGGGCCTAGTTGCTCCGTGGCATGTGGGATCTTCCCAGACCAGTGCTCGAACCCGTGTCCCCTGCATTGGCAGGCAGATTCTCAACCACTGTGCCACCAGGGAAGCCCTCTAATCATGTTTTAAACTTTAATTAAGTTTTGTATCAGTTGTCTTACTAGTTCAACACAAAGAGAGAAAGTTTCTCTTTTTTTTTTAAATTTATTTATTTATTATTTATATTTGGTTGCATTGGGTCTCTGTTGTGGTGTGCGGGCCTCTCATTGCAGTGGCTTATCTTGTTGTGGAGTACGGGCTCTAGGCGTGCGGTCTTCAGTAGTTGTGGTAGGCGGGCTCAGTAGTTGTGGCTCGCAGGCTCAGTAGCTGCGGTGCACAGGCTTAGCTGCTCCGCAGCATGTGGGAATCTTCCCAGACCAGGGCTTGAACCCGTGTCCCCTGCATTGGCAGGAGGACTGTTAACCATTGCGCCACCAGGAAAGCCCCAAGTTTTTCTTTTATAGGAAAAATTATAGGGAGTTTTATGATAAAGCATTTACTGTTTAATTATCTCTATGAATGTGAGCTATAATTTTAAGGTAATAATTAAACTTCTAAGTCTCATACAATGTTTCACAAGTCCAAAATTATTATATCAAATGAATGAAAATTAAAAACCAATTGATCTAAAAGTCTCTGATAAAAATTGTTAGTATGTAGAAAAAATACTCTTAGAACAACAACAACAAAAAAAACCCTGGGCCTATTTATGGAATCCCCTGCCCATGTGCCCAAGTGATCTTTAGGTTCAGCTTTCTGATGGGGATATAACTATACCAGAGAGTATATTGTATTTTCTAAGTTCATAGTTATTACACAAAATATTACTGAATCTGGAATTAAAAATTTTAGAAATCACCATAGCAACAATAGGAAATACCTATCCAAAGATACATAGTACATGTTAAAGGCTTGTCCAAGTAATGGCACAACAGCCTGAGCTCTAACAAGACAAAAAAAAAATTCTCTCCCAAATTGAGTATGGTGTGTCTTGTCCAATGAAAACAAGCTCAGTTTCATTATTTACATGCATTGGTTAGTTGAATCTTCATCAAAATTTGGAACATCTTGCTGAGCAGTGGGTAAGCCAAGATTCTAAATTCAAGATTTTCCTTTCTCTTGGACCACAGCCCAGCTCACTGAAGTGGAGAGTTGCATTTATTACAATTCAAAAGCACCTAAAGGACTTAGAGAAAGAATATGCATTGATTTACTGTGACTATTGGCTGTTATGATTTGGCAGAAACCAAGGGGCACAGAAAATTATGCTTTTTTAAACATCTATTCAAGCAAATGCAGGGGCAAGTAAACCAGTTCAGCTGTGTGAAATTTAGTGTTATGTTGTTATTTGTTTTGTGATTTAATCTCTACATGTTGGTGAGAATATACATGATTGAACTTTCTATTGATCATATCTAATTATGTTTAAATATAAAGGAGTATAAACAATCCCTAAATGAAATGTATTCAAATGATAAAAATGGGTATAACTACTTCCTGAATGAGAAATAGTCAAACATTACTGAATCCTTGAGATTTAAGCAAGTAGACATAATTCTTCAGTAGAGATTCTAAAGCAACTCAACTTGGTATCTGTTTTGTAGAATTATTGGCTATGCAATAAGTGTTGAAGAGATTCCCATTTCTACTCATTTGTCTTTGCGCTTTCCCCCAGAGTTAACTTCCACATAGAATCCCCATCCTCCCTCCTGCCATGGAAGAGAAACCAAATAGTGAGTGTCCATCAGGCATCTCATCATTAAATCTGAAGAGCAATAAGCACATGTTTGGTCTCAAAAAAATAAGCTTCATTCATTATCTTTTTTTTGGTAGTTGTTTAGTTTTTCCAAATTCTCGTGTTTATCTTTAAGATACAAAGAACTATTCATTAACTCATGAATGTATTATTTTGACTATGTATTTAGTAAACACTACTAACTTCTATTATGCGCCAGGCATTCTGGAAGCTACAATCATTACTTTGAGTGTCAAATTGTAAACGAAAGAAAGTCATTAACTGCAGTTGCTCACGTAGGGGGAGACAAGTAATTGTAGGCAATTATATTGTGCTGTATGTGATAAATATACAGTATATACACTCAAGCCCGTCCATTATGCCATGGAAGCCCATAAGAGAGGGACACCCACTCTTTCCCTGGAGACTTAGAGAAGTTCTTGGTGAAGGTGACAATATGTGGGAAGGAAATATTTGTTGTTATTTTCTGTTTTATTTTTAATCAGAAAGTATACATTGCTTAATGGAAATGGTCTTTATTTCTCCATCATTCTCAGTTAAAGTGTTAACATTGGGTTGCAAACTTCCCACCTCTTCATCATCACTATTGGAAGAAAATGTATACAAATTATTTACAGGATTTGTCTGTTATGCAGCATAATTTGATTTTTGACGTTTTAGAAATTAGTCAATTGCAGCTGCGATAAAGGTGAGAATAGAGGGGAAAGCTACAAAGGAAATCACAATGCCTTTAAAAAAAAAAAATCACCATTCAACTCACTGGTTCTGCAGTGACAGAACAGGGAATAAGACCATTCTGCACCATTTATTTGATTGGCAAGATCTTCCTTAAGGGCAGTTCCTTAGGTGGCTCTTCTTTCAACAGAGCAGTCCCCAAGGCAATTCTATTAACATATATTTCCTGATGGTGATATCAGTTGTTGTTATGAAGTGTTTTATATTCATCTTTGCATTTATTCATTTGATGAATATTTACTAAGAGCCACGGGATCAGGCACTATTTTAGGTGCTTGGAATACATGCAGGAATGTGCTAGTAAATGTTTAATAATGGCTGGGGCGGGGAACCGGTTGATGGGTGGCACTTGCGGTTTTCTCTGGTGTAAATACTCCTGTGATAGTTGATTTCAAATTAGCAACAGATGTCACTGAATGAGGAGTTGGGAAAAGTACAGAATCAACTCTTGTGAGCTCTGAGAGCTGACTTTAGTACACCACTGCACAGTCCAATGAACAAAATACATGAAAAGTGTGCCCTCACAGAGCTAACATTGTACATTATATTATTTAATCCTTGGGACATAGCCACTCTCTTCTGAAATATTAACCACCACAAATTAGATAACAGGAAGCACAATCAGAGACATTAAGTAGCCAGAATTAACTCACCCAGCTAAGAAGGTGTTGGAGCCTGGACTCATCTCCAGAGTTTCTGATGTGATGGCTATACTTGTCACATTGTGTAACCAATTCCTCATGATAGCTCACTGCAGCGTTTTGAAAGCTTCAGGTTGTGATTCAGCCAGCAATCCAAAAAAGGAAAAAGAAATAGAATTTAAAAAATCAGAGTTCATTGTTCAGTATAAGTGATATGTATTCTTTGTGAAACTTTTGTTTCAATTATGAGTGCCTATGATCACAAATTGAAATTTACTTCTTTCTCTAGATTGTAGTCAAAATAAGTTTGAAAAAAAACTTTATTGACATAGGCCTCCTAGAATTGCTCTTTAATGATGTGTGGTACAGGGGAAATGCCCAAAGGGTGTAATTATTGGATACCCTAGTGAATTGGGTGTCATCTCATGGGAGAGCCTCAGAAACACAAATGCACACTTGAGGTCAAACGGGTAGCCTTTGTTCTACCGTGAATCCACATTTAGGCCTTAATTATATCTCCAGTTACTGTCTGAACACCTCTAAGAAAAAACAGGGGAATGCTTTCAGTTACAGAAAATGAGTCAAAGCCTCTGAGGTAAGAACATGGTAGGCTTTAAAATTGATCTCTTATGTTTGTTGTTGATGTTATTGCAATTGCCTATTTTTCTTCAGTGGTTAGCAGTAAAAGTGTTTAAAGAAAAACTGAGGCAGCAAGGAAGAGGAGAGGCTGTCAAGACCAAATCCACTGCATGGTGAGTTTTGAGGAAGAAAGAAGAGATCGGACAATGATTCTGGAAAAGAGCAAACAAGAGCATGGCTGCTCTTCAGTCAACAGGGTTGAAACAAAAGAGACGCCTGGGGCTGAGCCTGACTCCACGTCATCTACTCTTGATCCACCGCTGACTTGACTGTGAACTTCTTTGAAATTCCACTTGACCGATTTGGATATAAAGTGAACACCCAATGAATCAATTTTTGAGACTATTCTGATCATAAATCTACGAGGGACAGAAACTTGGTCTATTTTGCCTCCCACCATCTCTTCCACACCAACTCAATAATAGCCGTCCCAGAAATCATTGTTGATTGAATAATTATAAGCCTGAATAAATGTAAGGAAAGAAAACTTTGAATTTATATTTTTTAATATATCCTTGGGCTGAGAATTTCTTAATGATAATGGAATGCTGATTTCTTTGATCTTTTTCTGATTTACTGTTTGCTAATTGTTAGTGTTTTAAAAACTTAAAATTGATATAGATACTAGAACAGTTTTCTATGGCTACTGTAACAAATCACCACAAACTTAGTGGTTAAAAACAGCACAAATGTATTAAATTACAGTTATGGAGTTCAGAAGTGTAGAGTTCACTTGGCCAAAGTAAAAGAGTCAGCAGAACCGCATTCCTTTCTGGATACTCTGGCAGAGCTTCTCTTTTCTTGCCTTTTCTAGCTTCTAAAGGCTGCCTGCATTCCTTGGTTTGTTGCTCCCTTCCATCATCACAGCCAGCAATGGCCAGTTGAGTTCTTCTCATGTCACATCTCTCATATTCACTCTTCTGCTTCCCTTGTCCACATTTAAGGACTCTTACAATTTCATTGGGTCTGCCTGGGTAATCCAGGATAATCTCCCTGTCTTAGGTCAGCTGATTAGCAACCTTAATTCTATTAGCAATCTTAATTCCCTTTTGCCTTGTCACCTAACATATTGACGGGTTCAGGGGATTAGGACATAGGCATCTTTGTGGGGCCATTATTCTACCTACCATAGACACCAAACATTGGATTGAAATTATTGTTCTGTAGTCATCTACAGTTAAATTCAGTAATAGTGCCTTGTCCTTCATTGACTCCTCCATTCCATCTGAAACTTTTACAGAGTTTGAGGGCCTTGAATCACACAGAGTTGGGCTTCAGTCCCAGCTCTGACTATTCTAGTTTTGTGACCTTGGACAAGATAACTAGACTTTTTCAGTGTCACTCTATGTCTGTGAAGTGGCAATATGTGTTGCAAGAGTTTTGTGAGGATTAAAGAAATATGGGTAGAGGATATATATATAATTTATAAGCCTATTAAAATATTGATTTATTCTCACTGTTAGAAGAGAATAGAAAGAATGGAAGAGGAGCTAAGGCTCTTGGTTTTTGCTTCTCTTGCCTCGGTGATAATTAATAGCTACTTTAAAGATCTATCTGAAGCTTTTGTTAGAGAAGGAGATGGGGCTTCTCAGGAAGGGGAGGAAATGGAAGTGAGCATCTGAGAAGATGATGAAGGAGGCCAGACTCTGAGCCTAGGAGGACACAGGAATTGCTATACCAGTAAAGGAGTTTTGTTTTCCATTTGTACCAGCATACTAGGGCCAGGCCAAGGGAGGCTCAGATTCTGGACACAGATTTCCATGGTCACACCTGGCACAGAAGTAAAGCGTTTACATACCCTGAAAAGGACCATGAAAATCTGGGCAAGGAGAAGTAGCAGAGTGGTTCCCACAGATTTCAGGATTTTGAATTGTGGCAGGAGGGGAGGTGGATTGACATTTTTTTGAAAATAAATGTATTTGATATTTCTTCTGTTATAAAGTCTCTGAATATATAAGAAATTAAAGATATAGTAGCTATAATTGCTGTACTCAATTAATTTTCAGTCTATGTGATCTAATTTGATTCTCTCCAAATACTATGCATGCTGAATAAAAAGTAATAAAAAATTTCTGATTCCTTTGTATATTTTTTGCTTCATGCCCTTCATAAATAAGGCTTCTTAAAAACCAAATGGCAACAGGTTTTAGATTTTCACTCTTCATGAAAAAAGTAAAGTAACATTCTCTTTTTATTTAAAATCTTCACTTTTATTTCTGGCGTTTGTTATGCTAGTGTACTATTTGCTATTTGTCACAATGCAAAAGCAACACTTCTGAAAGCCTCACTCAGTATGATGAAGAATGTATTTCAATGACTCAAAATACACTTACTCTATTTAACCAAACTGTGTATGCATTTTGATATTATTTTATTTTAATTTTTTAAATCTATATTACTTATCCAACAAATTGGAACTATTCTGCTATGCATTTATTTATGAATGCTTTTAAAATTCCAAATGGTTCATAATGGCATATTTGAAACTACTAGAGTTGATGCTGTAAGTGAATATTAAGACTCATAACCCAAATGAAAAGCTGTTATTGCAGAACACTCAAGTCATTTTCTAGAGCATAATATCGCAGCAAATTTAAAGATGTTTATTCAAAATACCAAGAAAAATTAGACAATATGATGACAATCCCTTTGCAAACTTCAATTGTTAAAATTATTCTTGAACCATCCTACTGGAAAAGATCAACCAAACTCACAAACGTTTATTAGCATTACAATAAATAAACATTGATTATGGCAATAAAAATGCCATAAGAATTTTAAGAGTCAAGAAAAACAATGTTCTAAATAAGAAAAAAACATCACTCTAGATATACAGTTAGATTACTCTACAAAAGGGGAGAAGGTATAAATCTTTTCTATGGGTTTAAGAAAGACAGCCATGGTTAATATGGTCCATGTGGTTTACCACAAGATAGTTTCTGAAGCATCATACTCTTCACTGGTTTTGTCTATATAATAAATAATATTTCATTTATTAACATGTATGTTCTGTGGGCCATCTTATCCCATTTTTACTCCCATGAACTGTTTTCTTGCTGGAATGTATTTTTCTAGTAATTCTTAAAAATTAGTTTTAGAGAAATCTGTGCACAATTTTCACTCCATGTGAATTCTTTTTAGAGAGATAAAAAGTGCCAAGCAGTGGTACTAAATCAGTGACTCACAAACCAGGGGCATTTTTGTCCCGCAGGGACATCTGGCAACGTCTGGAGGCAATTTTGGGTGTCAAAATTGGATTGGGGAGGTACTACTGGGACCTAGTGGGTAGAAATCAGAAATGCTGCTAAACATCCTACAATGCATAGGATGGCCCCCACAACAAGGAATTATCCAGCCAAGAATATGTGAATAGTGCCAAGACTGAGAAACCCTGATTTAAGTTAAAAAACAGTCACAAAATCCATATATATGTAGTCAGTTTGCAAGTAAAAATAATTGGTTGGCTAGTAAACATTATTTACAGAACACCCCCTTTGGCAAGGGAGGTGTTGAAAAATAATTGATCTCTTGCCTTGAAGGTTTTAAAGTTTTAACAAAATAGTTGATCTAAAATTGTGTTTTTTCTGTCCAAAATTGTCTGTACATTTAAGTGAAATACACCAACATCAGAAATAAAAAGTATACATCTATAGAACTTTGTACATAGTAGACAAAGATAAATGACTAGACAGTGACTAGACTAGATAAATAATTATCTAGTAAAGATTTATTTAGTGTTCATTGTCTTCTTGGAAGGATCAAAGTCACATAAGTGAGAGTCTCTGAAATTGAGGGGTTTGTATTTTATTAGAAGGAGTCAGACAGTCAAATAAATAAATGCAATTAGAGGAGAGAAAAGGCTGGAAAGCAAGGCAGGTGGGGGCCAGAATGCAAATAACATCTGTAACATAGGAGTTTACATTTTATTTTATAGGCAACAGCATTAAAAATTGCTTGATGTGAGTGTGGGGAATGGCCTGGAATGATAGGATACCAGTAGGATTTTAACAGCCAGGGGAGAGTTGTTAAGGACCTGAGCTAAGACAGGGCCATGAGTACGAAGGAGAGTGGGTGGGTATAAAGATATGAATGAGACTGAATTGAGTGAACTTGGTGACTGATTAGCCAGGAGTGGGAGAAGGAAGAATAGCATCTAGGATGACTCTGGGCTCAGGATGGGCTAAATTAGTTGCTATTCACTAAAAGAGAAAGGAAATGGGCAGTAGAGTTATGGGGGAGTTTGCTCTTGGCAATCTGAGTTTGAGATGCCTTTCTGACATCCTGGTGGTGGTAGAAGCTGTATATGTGAGCCTGGAATTCAGACAAGAGAGCTGGGCTTTATTGGGAGAGCATTCTCCATGGATCTGTAGCATTTCTGCATTTTTAAGGCAGAGATATTGACAGCTTTTAATATCTTTTCAAGGATGTTGTTATAGGGAACAGCCTGGAAGTTAGAGACAGTGTCTCACTCTGGAGTACAGGGCGTGTTTTTTTACTTTAGAGTATGATAGAGAAAATGTCTCCCCCTGGGGCACAGTTTGGTCAGGTTTGCTTGCAGCCCATTATAAAAGTTTGGGGTTTCCTAAGCTTGGGTTTCTTAGTTATAGTGCAAACCCACTGCACCCACAGCATCCACCTGGGCCTCTAAACAGTGTCCCATGGATTTGGGTGGGAAAAGGGAACTGGCGTGAACATGAAGCATACTCACCTTGTTGTGCTGTGAGTATTGAAGTCCTTTGTTTCTGATCCAAGAGTCTTCTGCCAGCATCCGTGAAAGTGGTATGCTCACTTGTGAGCTTGTAAACAGGGTAAAATCACAAACTCTTCATAGTCCTTGACAGGCTGGTAATGGAGATTTGGGAATGATCAGAATACTGCCTGGGGTGGAAGTCTTCAGAATGTACAAGATTTCCGGACACAAAGAAAAGAAAGGGATTCTTCAACCTGGGATACATAATATTTTCTTCCTGTTTTTATTTCATTTCTTTCATTCTCTTTTCTTTCTTTCCTCCATCCTTTTTTTTATAAGTTTATTCTTTTTTTAAATTAATTAATTAATTTATTTTTGGCTAGGTTGGGTCTTTGTTGCTGCACACGGGCTTTCTCTAGTTGCAGCGAGTGGGGCTTCCGTTGCGGTGCATGGGCTTCTCATTGCAGTGGCTTGTCTTGTTGCAGAGCACGGGCTCTAGGCATGCGGGCTTCAGTAGTTGTGGCACTCAGGCTCAGTAGTTGTGGTGCACGGGCTTAGTTGCTCTGCGGCATGTGGGATCTTCCTGGACCAGGGATCAAACCCGTGTCCCCTGCATTGACAGGTGGATTCTTAACCACAGCGCTACCAGGGAAGTCCCCCCTCCCTCCTTTTTTTCCTCCCTTCTTCCCTTCCTCCATCCCTCCCTCCTTACCTATCCCCTTCCCTTTCCCACTTGATGGGAAATTCCTACCTATCCCCTTCCCTTTCCCTCCATCTCTCTGTCTTTCATAATGGCACATAAGTCCAATAGGAACTGAGAGCAGACTGCCTCTGCTCCTTCCTCACTGTAGGGAGAGATGCCATCCTTTTCCTCTGGCCCAAACAGTTTTCTCAGAGAAACTGTCCCATCCATTGCTCAGAACAGGCAACCCTGCCAGAATCTCATTGCCTGACCAGGTAATAGAGGGGATGAGAAGATAAGCTGATTCTTGTTCTCTTACAATGTTGATTTCCCTACATAAACATTGTAAGAGAACAAGAATATTTAATCTCTTTTAATATGGGAAATTAACACTTTTGTTTTTCCTCCTTTTCTTTGTTATTCTGGGACTGTTTCAGATAAGCTTGTTTTTCTATTTAAAGTGGTGAGGGCAGAATACATGGGGCATGAACCACAGGAAGAACTTCAGAGATAAGAAACACATTTGTGTTTTTGGAGAAGGGGTGGTCAGTAGAGAGATACCTAAAGTTTAGGAACTAATTCCAGCAAAATTTTCAAGAAGTGAGAAGAGAAGTAAAAACTTGATGGGTGGACATAATGAAGAACTACTGAATAAGATGTTGAAGGACCTCCCAGAGGCTGAGTCTTGGTCCACCATCCACTCAGCTTTCAGTCAAACAAGAGCATCTCAGGGTTAGCACCCGGCGACTACGTTGGTTGAATCTCCTGAGCCTTAAAGAAAATCTTTCTTTTATGACACACCCACCTTCACTCTGAATGCCTGGCAAGAGTAATGGTCATTCATGACACAATTCTCTATGTGGTCATGCCACCCTGTGTGCACACCACTGCACACATATACGATGTCACAGCACATCTGCAAGCCCTAAGGGAGAGGTCCTGAGCTGGAACCATTAGAGGCAGAATCACTCCGAGGTTTTTTTAGGGGAAAGAGGAATAGTTTTAAGCAGGGTTTGAAAGAAAGATGAGCACTTTTTCAGGACAAAAAGTGGCATGAGCACAGAAATGAATTTTTTTTAAAATTGTAGTTATTTTGCAAAAAATGGTGAATAAACCTGAACCAGTAGTGATTCTATTGGTAGTAAGTAGAAATTTATATCAGTCAATTAGAGGATAATTGTATTACATAGAGGGGAAATTAGTGATTTAACTTATGCAGTGCCAAGTTATGGCGTTGTTCATCCCTGAGTGCAGATTTATGAAATAAATTAAGAATATTTCAAGGTATTGCTGCTAAGTGCAGAATGTTATGTGGTTAGAAAATATTCTATATCTGTGGAGTTACTCCCCAAACAAAACAAAACTGAACAAAGAATTAAGAATAAAGACAGAAATATGTAGTAGTTAAATATTTCTAGAAGAAAAATACTTATTTTCCTCTATTCCTTTTGGGAAAAAAAAAAACCCAGGCATGTAAAGTAAGCATTTTAACAAAAAATATTATAGTACGCCAAGCAAATGCTTGCCACAAAAGTATGCATCTTCCTTTCTGTATATTTGTAACAAAATATGGATCTATTTATCCAGATGCTATCTGTGAACACTGCAACAACACTTGCATATTCAGCTCATGTTTTTTCTGAGCTTAGACTGTACACATACTATGGCCTATGCAGGCTTGTGATAAGAAAGCCTGTTGCAAAAATATGGACTCACTGTTTTTGCAAATGCACGTCCGGACAAAAGCTGTCAATAACTCTTCATCACTATGTTTTACTGCCCAGTTTTTTTTCAGCATATGCAGTTCCTGTAATGTGTTGTGATAATGCTGGTTTAAAATAGCTATGATTCCAGTCAGTTCACATTAACAGTAAACAAACAGACGGCTCACCAAAGGATAGATCTTTTCCAATAACCCAAATGTGCCATATAACCTACTTTTATAAATATGAACACCTCTAAAAAGTATCTTCTGTGATGGCTAATTTTGTGTGTCATCTTGGTTGGGCCACAGTGGCCAGATACCTCGTTGAACGCTATTCTGGATGTTTTCTGTGAAAGTGTTTTTTGCATGAGATCAACATTTAAGTTGGTGGACTTTGAGTGAAGTCAAATACCTTCCATAAAGTGAATGGGCCTCATCCAATCAGCTGCAGCCCTTAACAGAACAAAGGCTGACCTCCCTCTAAGCAAGAAGGAATTCTGCAACTCTTCCCTGAGTCTCCAACCTGTCTGCTTACCCCGTTAGATTTTGGACTTGCCAAGCCTCCACAATTGCATGAGCCAACTCCTTAAAATAAATCCCTCCTCTCTCTTTCTTTCTCTATAGATGATAGATAGATAGATAGATAGGCAGATAAAGATAAATCTATAAATATATATCCTGTTGGTTCTGTTTCTCTAGATACCTGTGACTGATATACCTTACAACTGCCTCAGAAAAGTCACTCTACCTATTAAAGAAAAAATTTTAAGTAGGAGTTCTTAGAATGTTCAGGATAAATACAAGATTAAAAGTGTGTTGTTTGTTGACTTGTAGGTTAAGGAAGAGATAAAGGGACAAAATAACTATATTGAATAACCATGAACACGAAGTATTTATTCAGGTAGCAAGCCCATCAATAAATTGCTCATAAATTCCTAGGTAATTAGTTTTATTGAATGCTTACAGGTGGCATATTCCCTATCTTTGAAAAGGGAATGTCTGAAGCAAATAAAGTAAGCCCTCTTGCTGTAAAGTAATATTAAGCTGTTTAATAAACCACGCACCATGTAACATGCCCATCAGACATTTGATGAAGACATTTCCAGGAAAGATGTAGGAATAAGAGAAGGCCCAGCCCGCTGAAATGTATCAAAATGAATACAATAGGCAAGAAACTTGAGACTAGGGGTTAGTTTCAAACTTATTACACAAACTACATGGAATATTTTTCAGGAACAGTATAAACTGAACAAAACTGAAAGTAGACATTGTAAGTTGACATTAAATAATTCTTCCAAAAGAAGTGATTCAGTGTTTTAGAAAGTTAGTGAAGTAAATCTGGAAAAATCCCAGTAACATTTCCTATTTTGGAAACAAATCTGAAGGTAGGGATGATAAAGAGATCATGATAAAGGAAATCTTTTCTCGATCATGATAAAGATGATAAATCTTTTCATTAAAAATTGAGTGTCATGGGATTTAGTGCTGAGCATGTATGCTCTGTAAAGAAAAATTCCTCCAGGTATTCAAGGAATGCAAGAAGGTTACTTGCAAAAGAATGAAAAAAGTTTGTCCTGACTTCTCCTTAGCAATAGTGGAAACCAGAAAAGCAATTTCTATGGATGAGTTAATGTCAGTAAACAGTTGGATGTATGATCTATAGCTTACAAAAGAGGTCTGGCTTGGAGATAGAAATGCCTGCTATTCATCTTCACCTGAATTGATTGCTGTCAAGGAGAACTATAGGCCAGTATTGCCAGATCGTCCAAGTCAAAATTCCAGATTTTTAAGTGAAATCTCCTGATCTGAAACTATTTGAATTTAAAACTGTTTGGACTTAAAAAGAAAACATTTGGGAACTGACACATGATTGAGCCAAACAAAGCACAGGAACCATTAATTTTAAGACTCAGAGGGAGGAGGAAGAAGGGGAAGAAGGAGGAGGGGGAAGGAGGAGGAGGAAGGGGAGGGGGAGAGGAGAAAGAAAAGAAGAAAGGGGAGAAGGAGAAGACGACGAAGACGAAGATGAAGGAGAAGAAGAAGGATAAAAGGTCCTAAGCTGAGCGAACTCTAACAATCACTAGATTTGTTAAGACATATATATACAACTTGCTCTATAGATTTAATCCTATCTCAATCAAGATTCCAACAAATTATTTTTTGGATATCAAAAAACTGATTCTAGAGTTTATATGGAGATGCAAAAGACCCCAAATAGCCAACATTATACTGAAGAAGAACGAAGTTAGAGGACTGATACTATCCACCTTCAAGACTTAATATGAAGCTACAGTAATCAAGATAGTGTGGTATTGGCAAAAGAACAGACAAACAGGTCAGTGAAACAGAATAGAGAGCCTAAAAACAGACCCACATAAATTTAGTCAACTGATCATTGATTAAAGAGCAAAGGCAATACAATCAAGCAAAGATAGTCTTTTCAACAGATGGTGCTGGAACACCTAGACACACATGCAAAACAAATGAATCTAATTACAGATCTTACATTCTTTACAAAAATTAACTCAAAATGTATCATAGACCTAAATGTAAAACATAAAACTATAAAACTCCCAGAAGATAACACAGGAGAGAACCTAGATGACCTTGGATATGGCAATAGCTTTCTAGATACAACACCAAAAGCACAATCCATGAAATAAATAATTGATGAACAAGACTTCATTAAAATAACAACTTCTACTCCACAAAAGACACTGTCAAGAGAATAAGAAGAGCCACAGACTAGGAGGAAATATTTACAGAAGATACATATGATAAAGGACTGTTATCCAAAATATACAAAAAACTCCTAAAGCTCAACAATAAGACAACCAACAATTTGATCAAAAAATGGGTCAAACACCTTTATTGACACCTCACCAAGGGAGATATACAGATTGCAAATAAGCATATGAAAAGATTTTCCACATAATATGTCATTAGGGAAGTGCAAATTAAAACAACAATGAGATACCACTACACACCTATTAGAATGACCAAAATCTGGAACACTGACAATAGCAAATGTTAGTGAGGATGTGGAGCAACAGAAACTCTAATACATATCACCGATGGGAATGCAAAATGATACAGCTATTTTGGAAGATAGTTGGCAGTTTCTTACAAAACTAAACATATTCTTTCCATACAATTGAGCAATTGTGTTCCTTGCTATTTACCTAGAGGAACTGAAATTTATGTTCATAAAAACCTGCACATGAATGTTTATAGCTGCTTTTATTCATAATTGCCAAAATTTGGATGCAACCAAGATGTCCTTCAGTAGGTGAATGGATTAATAAACTTTGGTACATCCAGACAATTAAATATTATTTGGTGCTAAAAAAGAAATGAGCTGTTAAGCCAAGAAATGACATAAAGGAATCTTAAATGCATATTACTAAGTGAGAGAAAACAATCTGAAAAGTCTACATACTGTATGATTTCAGCTATATGACATTCTGGAAAAGATAAAATTATTAAAACAGTGAAAAGGTCAATTTTTGTAAAGTCGTGGGTAGGGGAGAGAAGATGAAAGAGTAGAGCCCAGCAGATTTTTAGGACAGTGAAAGTACTCTGTATGATATTTTAATGATAGCTACCTGTCGTTATCCGTTTGTCCAAACCCAAAAAATTTAGAAAACCAAGAGTGAACTGTAATGCAGACCATGAACTTTGGGTGATTATGATTTGTCAATGTAGGTTCATCAATTATAACAGATGTACTATTCTGGTGAGAATGTTGGTAATAGGGAGGCTATGCATGTGTGGGAGAAGGGAGTATATGGGAAATCTCTGTACCTTCCTTTCATTTAAGTATGAGTCTCAAACCGCTCTAAAAAAATAAAGTCCTTTTTCAAAAAAAAAAAAAATATAAAGCTGCATTTATTAAAAGTGTAATACTGGACCAGTGATAAATAAATAGAAAAATGGAAAGCTTAAACAGTTACCAAATAAATCCAAATTTTGGGAATTTTGGCATGGTGGCATTAAAAATGAGTGAGATAAATATGATATTCAATATATGATTTGGAGACAATTTTATAGCTATGTTGAGATGCTTTCTGACAACCTAGAGGGGTGGGATAGAGAGGGTGGGAGGGAGGCTCAAGAGGGAGGGGATATGGGGATATATGTATACATATAGCTGATTCACTTCATTGTACAGCAGAAACTAACACAACATTGCGAAGCAATTATACTCCAATAAAGATGTAAAAAAAAAGTTATGTTGAAATACTGCCTCATATGTTGCATCAAAAATAATTTGTACTTGAAGATAAAAATGTAAAAATTAAAATAATATACTAAAATAAAATTTAGATATATATTTCTATAATATAAGCTGGAAAATAATTAGCTGAGGATATCCAAAGCCATCGCATCAGTTATTTACTGTTGTGTAACAAATTACCCTAAAACTTACTGAATTTAAATAATGATTTATTATTTTTTATGATTCTGTGGACGAGCTAGGTGGTTCTTATGTTGATCTTGGCTGGATTAACTCATGTGGCTGTGATCAGATCATGGGTCCAAAGGTGTCTGGGTTCAGCTAGGGGAAATGGGATAACTGTTCTCTTATCTTCAAGATGGCTAGACTGGACTTCTTCACAGTACAGTGGCCTCAGGGATTCGAAGAGGCAAAAGCAGAAACTGCAGAGAATTTCCCTCAGAAATTTGCACAAGGTCACTACAGCCTCATTCTATTAGTCATAGAAATTCACAAGATCTGCTAGTTTCAAGAAGTGGCAAAGAAAACCCTGCTTCTTGATGAGAGACATTGCAAAGGATTTTTGGCAATTTTTAATCCACCACAGGTGCAAACTCTAAAGAACAATTTTGATTGTTTGGATGACATAAAAATGAAAAGTTTTACTGCCAAATTCCCATAATAAAGAAGGCTGAACAACAAATGATAAAGTGGTTAAAAATATTTTGTTACACATGTGACAAAGTATAAGTATTTCTAATACATAAAGCACTCTTACAAAACAATGAAAAAAGGTAAAAACTGATCAGAATAATGGGATAAGCCAATTGTAACAACAATTCTCAAAAGAAGAAGAAATATCAATCAACAATTGTATGAAACTAGCCTAACTAGCACCACCTAATAAACAAATAAATTCAAAATAAAACACCACTGCAATCTTTTCCACCCACAAAATTCATACAAGTTAACAAAATTGATGATGCCCTTTTATGTAAAGTTATAAGAAAAGAGGATTGTCCTACACTGGAGGAATATAAATTCGAATTTCTTTTCAGAATAATAACTTGGCATTCTATCAAAGTCTTTAAAAATATTCACACCTAACAGTTTGCTTCTAAGAATTTATCTGAAGAAAGACAATTAGACTAAAAAAATTATAAGAATGTTCCTCCCAAGCTTGACTACAATAGACAAAAATGCAAACAAGTCAATTCTTTAATTATTCATGCATTCATCCAACAAATATTTATTGAGAGCTTGCTATGTATAGGCATGATTGTAGTCCTGATGATAAAGTGGTAAACCAGACAACATCCTTGCTGCCATGGTACCTTGTCCTGGTGGGGAAGCAAACAATAGACTAATAGCTATTCTATACAATATACTATCAGGTAGAGGGGTGAAGTACTATTTTAATAGAGTGGTTTGGGTAGGTCTCCAATGAAGTAACACTTGAACACAGACTTAGTATACTTTTGTGTTTGTAGACCCAAAGATAGATATCTTTCCCAGATCCTTTTCAGGAAGGACTTGCTGCGCAGCAAAGCAGAGACCTTGCCTGATTTGTTCACAGTTTTATCCTTAGCCCTTAACCACTTAACTCTATGCTTCGCACATGGTAGGAACTCAAAACAATGAAGACATTTCCGGTAAAATTATTAGTTGATATTATGTACACTTGGGCAGTCTTCGTGTGCAAAAGCTATATTTTGATGCTGTTATTTTCCCCTTGGGCTGCATTTGCTTCTGGGCTGTCTTAGACCTTTCCTGGGACTCTACTAAACGCACTGAATCACTAAAGTGGCCAGGAGAGTGCCTCTCTGGTCTGACTCCTTTGAATTGTCATCTTTCCTCTCCAATGCCACTAGCTTCTTCTTTTTGGTTATTTAGCCAATGACTTTGACATCTGGACTTCTGGAAAGCATCACTTTGTACTGTAAGGTTACCTTGTAGGCCTATTTTCCAGCAAAGGCATGACACTCTGTAATATTGGAAGAGGACTTGTAATCCAATTATTTTCTCTTAAAGGGATCAGTTTCTTTTCTTTCTTTCTTTTTTTCCCTTCAACTGTCCTGATTAGAACATCACTTCCAATCTCCTTTGTGTCCTTAAATGGCATAATTGCCTACTCAGTCAACCAAACTCTTCCCTCTTTATATAACAGTCCTATAATTCAGAAAGGTTAGAATTAAGTAACTCAAAATTAATTTTTACTGAGTACTAGTACATCTAAGAAACAGTTTTAAGTAATTAGGAACATACCAAAATAGCATAAGAATAAGCATCAACCTTCAATTAGCAACTATGTAGTTGAACATATCTAAACAGAACTAGTTATATCAAGAAGTATAGGAGGGGAGGGAGCTTCAAGATGGTGGAAGAGTAAGATGTGGAGATAAACTTCCTCCCCAAAAATATATCAGAAATACATCTACATGTGGAAAAACTCCTACAGAACACCTACTGAATGCTGGCAGAAGACCTCAGACCTCCCAAAAGGCAAGAAACTCCCCACGTACCTGGGTAGGGCAAAAGAAAAAAGAAAAAACAGAGACAAAAGAATAGGGATGGGACCCGCACCTCTGGGAGGGAGCTGTGAAGGAGGAAAGGTTTCCACACACTAGGAAGCCCCTTCGTGGGCAGAGATTGCGGGTGGTGGAGGGGGGATGCTTCGGAGCCACGGAGGAGAGCGCAGCAACAGGGGTGCGGAGGGCAAAGCGGAGAGATTCCCGCACAGAGGCTCGGCGCCGAGCAGCACTCACCAGCCCGAGAGGCTTGTCTGCTCACCCGCCGGGGCGGGCGGGGGCTGGGAGCTGAGGCTCGGGCTTCGGTCGGATCGCAGGGAGAGGACTGGGGTTGGCGGCGTGAACACAGCCTGAAGGGGTTAGTGCGCCATGGCTAGCCGGGAGGGAGTCCGGGAAAAAGTCTGCAGCTGCCGAAGAGGCAAGAGACTTTTTCTTGCCTCTTTGTTTCCTAGTGCGCGAGGAGAGGGGATTCAGAGCGCCGCTTAAAGGAGCTCCAGAGACGGGCGCGAGCCACGGCTATCAGCGCGGACCCCAGAGACATGCATGAGATGCTAAGGCTGCTGCTGCAGCCAACAAGAGGCCTGTGTGCAAGCACAGGTCACTATCCACACCTCGCCTCCTGGGAGCCTGTGCAGCCCGCCACTGCCAGGGTCCCGTGATCCAGGGACAACTTCCCCAGGAGAACGCACGGCGCGCCTCGGGCTGGTGCAACGCCACACAGGCCTCTGCCGCCGCAGGCTCGCCCCATATCCGTACCCCTCCCTCCCCCCGGCCTGAGTGAGCCAGAGCCCCCGAATCAGCTGCTCCTTTAACCCCGTCCTGTGTGAGCTAAGAACAGACGCCCTCAGGCGACCTACACGCAGAGGCGGGGCCAAATCCAAAGCTGAACCCCAGTAGCTGTGCAAACAAAGAAGAGAAAGGGAAATCTCTCCCAGCAGCCTCAGAAGCAGCGGATTAAAACTCCACAATCATCTTGATGTACCCTGCATCTGTGGAATACCTGAATAGACAACGAATCATCCCAAATTGAGGAGGTGGACTTTGGGAGCAATGATATATATATATTTTTTTCTTTTTCTCTTTTTGTGAGAGTGTATGTATATGCTTCTGTGTGTGATTTTGTCTGTATAGCTTTGCTTTTACCATTTGTCCTAGGGTTCTGGCTGTCCGTTTTTTTTGTTTGTTTTTGTATAGTTTTTAACACTTGTTATCACTGGTGGATTGGTTTTTTGGTTTGGTTGCTCTCTTCTTTCTTTCTCTCTCTTTTTTTTTTTTTATTACTTAAAAATTTTTTTTTCCTAATAATTATATTTTATTTCAATAACTTTTTTATTTTATTTTACTTTATTTCATTTTATCTTCTTCTTTCTCTCTTTCTTTCTTTTTTTTTCCTCCCTTTTATTCTGATCTGTGTGAATGACAGGCTCTTGGTGCTCCAGCCGGGTGTCAGGGCTGTGCCTCTGAGGTGGGAGAGTCAAGTTCAGGACACTGGTCCACAAGAGACCTCCCAGCTCCATTTAATATCAAATGGCAAAAATCTCACAGAGATCTCCATCTCAATGCCAAGACCCAGCTCCACTCAATGACCAGCAAGCTACAGTGCTGGACACCCTATGCCAAACAACTAGCACGACAGGGACACAACCCGATCCATTAGCAGAGAGGTTGCCTAAAATCATAATAAGGCCACAGACACCCCAAAACCCACCACCAGACGTGGACCTACCCACCAGAAAGACAAGATCCAGCCTCATCCACCAGAACACAGGCACTAGTCCCCTCCACCAGGAAGCCTACACAACCCACTGAATCAAACTTAGCCACTGCGGACAGACACCAAAAACAACAGAAACTACGAACCTGCAGCCTGCGAAAACGAGACCCCAAACACAGTAAGTTAAGCAAAATGAGAAGACAGAGAAACACACAGCAGATGAAGGAGCAAGGTAAAAACCGACCAGACCTAACAAATGAAGGGGAAATAGGCAGTCTACCTAAAAATGAATTCAGAATGATGATAGTAAAGATGATCCAAAATCTTGGAAATAGAATGGAGAAAATACAAGAAACGTTTAAAAAGGACCTAGAAGAACTAAGGAGCAAACAGTGATGAACAACACAGTCGATGAAACTAAAAATTCTCTAGAAGGGATCAACAGGAGAATAACTGAGGCAGAAGAACGGATAAGTGACCTTTGAGAACAGTCTCAGAGACCTCTGGGACAACATTAAATGCACCAACATTCGAATTATAGGGGTCCCAGAAGAAGAAGAGGAAAAGAAAGGGACTGAGAAAATATTTGAAGAGATTATAGTTGAACAATTCCCTAATATGGGAAAGGAAATAGTTAATCAAGTCCAGGAAGCACAGAGAGTCCCATACAGGATAAATCCAAGGAGAAACACATCAAGACACATATTAATCAAACTATCAAAAATTAAATACAAAGAAAAAATATTAAAAGCAGCAAGGGAAAAACAACAGTAACACAAAAGGGAATCCCCATAAGGTTAACAGCTGATCTTTCAGCAGAAACTGCAAACCATAAGGGAGTGGCAGGACAAATTTAAAGTGATGAAGGAGAAAAACCTACAACCAAGATTACACTACCCAGCAACAATCTCATTCAGATTTGACAGAGAAATTAAAACCTTTACAGACAAGCAAAAGCTAAGAGAATTCAGCATCACTAAGCCAGCTTTACAACAAATTCTAAAGGAACTTCTCTAGGCAGGAAACACAAGAGAAGGAAAAGACCTACAATATCAAACCAAAAACATTTAAGAAAATGGTAATAGGAACATACATACCGATAGTTAACGTAAAAGTAAATGGATTAAATGCTCCAACCAAAAGACATAGACTGGCTGAATGGATACAAAAAGAAGACCCATATATATGCTGTCTACAAGAGACCCACCTCAGACCTAGGGACACATACAGACTGAAAGTGAGGGGATGCAAAAAGATATTCCATGCAAATGGAAATCAAAAGAAAGCTGGAGTAGCAATTCTCATATCAGACAAAATAGACTTTAAAACAAAGACTATTACAAGAGAAAAAGAAGGACACTACATAATGATCAAGGGATCAATCCAAGAAGAAGATATAACAATTGTAAATATTTATGAACTCAACATAGGAGCACCTCAATACCTAAGGCAAATGCTAACAGCCATAAAAGGGGAAATCGACAGTAACACAATCATAGCAGCGGACTTTAAAACCCCACTTACACCAATGGACAGATCATCAAAAATGAAAATAAATAAGGAAACACAAGCTTTAAATGATACATTAAACAAGATGGACTTAATTGATATTTATAGGACAGTCCATCCAAAAACATCAGATTACACTTTCTTCTCAAGTGCTCATGGAACATTTTCCAGGATAGATCATATCTTGGGTCACAAATCAAGCCTTGGTAAATTTAAGAAAATTGAAATCGTATCAAGTATCTTTTGTGACCACAATGCTATGAGACTAGATATCAACTAGAGGAAAAAATCTGTAAAAAATACAAACACATGGAGGCTAAACAATACACTACTTAATAACCAAGAGATCCCTGAAGAAATCAAAGAGGAAATCAAAAAATACCTAGAAACAAATAACAATGAAAACACGATGACCCAAAACCTATGGGATGCAGCAAAAGCAGTTCTAAGAGGGAAGTTTATAGCAATACATTCCTACCTTAAGAAAAAAGAAACAGCTCAAATAAACAACCTAACCTTACACCTAAAACAATTAGAGAAAGAAGAACAAAAAACCCCAAAGTTAGCAGAAGGAAAGAAATCATAAAGATCAGATCAGAAATAAATGAAAAAGAAATGAAGGAAATGATAGCAAAGATCAATAAAACTAAAAGCTGGTTCTTTGAGAAGATAAACAAAATTGATAAACCGTTAGCCAGACTCATCAAGAAAAAAAGGTAGAAGACTCAATTCAATAGAATTAGAAATGAAAAAGGAGAAGGAACAACTGACACTGCAGAAAAACAAAGGATCATGAGAGATTACTACAAGCAACTATATGCCAATAAAATGGACAACCTGGAAGAAATGGACAAATTCTTAGAAATGCACAACCTTCTGAGACTGAACCAGGAAGACATAGAAAATATGAACAGACCAATCACAAGCACTGAAATTGAAACTGTGATTTAAAATCTTCCAACAAGCAAAAGCCCAGGACCAGATGGCTTCACAGGCGAATTCTATCAAACATTTAGAGAAGAGGTAACACCTATCCTCAAATTCTTCCAAAATATAGCAGAGGGAGGAACACTCCCAAACTCATTCTACGAGGCCACCATCACCCTGATACCAAAACCAGACAAAGATGTCACAAAGAAACAACACTACAGGCCAATATCACTGATGAACATAGATGCAAAAATCCTCAATAAAATAGTAGCAAACAGAATCCAACAGCACATTAAAAGGATCATACACCATGATCAAGTGGGATTTATCCCAGGAATGCAAGGATTCTTGAATATACACAAATCAATCAATGTGATACACCATATTAACAAATTAAAGTAGAAAAATCATATGATGATCTCAATAGATGCAGAGAAAGCTTTCAACAAAATTCAACACCCATTTATGATAAAAACCCTCCAGAAAGTAGGCATAGAGGGAACTTTCCTTAACATAATAAAGGCCATATATGACAAACCCACAGCCAACATCGTCCTCAATGGTGAAAAACTGAAACCATTTCCACTAAGATCAGGAACAAGACAAGGTTGCCCACTCTCACCACTATTATTCAACAAAGTTTTGGAAGTTTTAGCCACAGCAATCAGAGAAGAAAAAGAAATAAAAGGAATCCAAATCAGAAAAGAAGAAGTAAAGCTGTCACTGCTTGCAGATGACATGATACTATACATAGCAAATCCTAAAGATGCTACCAGAGAACTACT
Organism: Eubalaena glacialis; assembly: GCF_028564815.1. Lineage (NCBI taxonomy): Eukaryota > Metazoa > Chordata > Mammalia > Artiodactyla > Balaenidae > Eubalaena > Eubalaena glacialis. Next base: position 100,753,363 of record NC_083718.1, read on the forward strand.
AGAGCTAATCAATGAATTCGGTAAAGTAGCAGGATACAAAATTAATGCACAGATATCTCTTGCATTCCTATACACTAATGATGAAAAATCTGAAAGTGAAATTAAGAAAACACTCCCGTTTAACACTGCAACAAAAAGAATAAAATATCTAAGAATACACCTACATAAGGAGACAAAAGACCTGTATGCAGAAAATTATAAGACACTGATGAAAGAAATTAAAGATGATATAAATAGATGGAGAGATATACCATGTTCTTGGATTGGAAGAATCAACACTGTGAAAATGACTATACTACCGAAAGCAATCTACAGATTCATTGCAATCCCTATCAGACTACCACTGTCATTTTTCACAAAACTAGAACAAAAAATTTCACAATTTGTATGGAAACACAAAAGACCCTGAATAGCCAAAGCAATCTTGAGAACAAAAGCAGAGCTGGAGGAATCAGGCTCCCTGACTTCAGACTATACTACAAAGCTACAGTAATCAAGACAGTATGGTAGTGGCACAAAAACAGAAATATACATCAATGGAACAGGATAGAAAGCCCAGAGATAAACCCACACACAAATGGTCACCTTATCTTTGATAAAGGAGGCAAGAACAAACAGTGGAGAAAAGACAGCCTCTTCAATAAGTGGTGCTGGGAAAACTGGACAGCTACATGTAAAAGAATGAAATTAGAACACTCCCTAACACCACACACAGAAGTAAACTCAAAATGGATTAAAGACCTAAATGTAAGGCCAGACACTATCAAACTCTTAGAGGAAAACATAGGCAGAACACTCTATGACATAAATCACAGCAAGATCCTTTTTGACCCACCTCCTAGAGAAATGGAAATAAAAACAAAAATAAACAAATGGGACCTAATGAAATTTAAAAGCTTTTGCACAGCAAAGGAAACCATAAACAAGACTAAAAGACAACCCTCAGAATGGGAGAAAATATTTTCAAATGAAGCAACTGACAAAGAATTAATCTCCAAAATTTACAAGCAGCTCATGCAGCTCAATATCAAAAAAACAAACAACCCAATCCAAAAATGGGCAGAAGACCTAAACAGACATTTCTCCAAAGAAGATATACAGATTGCCAACAAACACATGAAAGAATGCTCAACATCATTAATCATTAGAGAAATGGAAATCAAAACTATAATGAGATATCATCTCACGCTGGTCAGACTGGTCATCAACAAAAAATCTGCACACAATAAATGCTGGGGAGGGTGTGGAGAAAAGGGAACCCTCTTGCACTGTTGGTGGGAATATAAATTGATATAGCCACTATGGAGAACAGTATGGAGGTTCCTTAAAATCTAAAAATAGAACTACCATACGACCCAGCAATCCCACTACTGGGCATATACCCTGAGAAAACCATAATTCAAAAAGAGTCATGTACCACAATGTTCATTGCAGCTCTATTTACAATAGCCAGGACATGGAAGCAAGCTAAGTGTCCATCAACAGATGAATGGATAAAGAAGATGTGCCACATATATACAATGGAATATTACTCAGCCATAAAGAGAAATGAAATTGAGTTATTTGTAGTGAGGTGGACGGACCTAGAGACTGTCATACAGAGTGAAGTAAGTCAGAAAGAGAAAAACAAGTACCGTATGCTAACACATATATATGGAATCTAAAAAAAAAACAAAAAACAAAAATGGTCATGAAGAACCTAGGGGCAAGACGGGAATAAAGACACAGACCTACTAGAGAATGGACTTGAGGATACGGGTAGGGGAAGGGTAAGCTGGGACAAAGTGAGAGAGTGGCATGGACATATATACACTACTAAACATAAAATAGATGGCTAGTGGGAAGCAGCTGCATAGCACAGGGAGATCAGCTCAGTGCTTTGTGACCACATAGAGGGGTGGGATAGGAAGTTTGGGAGGGAGGGAGATGCAAGAGGGAAGAGATATGGGGACATATGTATATGTATAACTGATTCACTTTGTTATAAAGCAGAAACTAACACACCATTGTAAAGCAATTATACTCCAATAAAGATGTTAAAACAAACAAAAAAAAGAAGTATAGGAGGAAGGAACTCCACTGGGAGGGTAATGACTGCTGATTACCCAGTTTAGAGCCAAATATGAAACATGTAGTTACAGTTATTTTTTTCTTGAATGAGACAAGAATTTTGAACAATTCTGTCTGTTGCACTGAAAATCAATGAATCAGAGACTTATCATTATCACTAGCAAAACAACAACAACAGCAATAAAAATGTTTAGTCTAACAGCATCAACGTAGATAGCAATCCATCATTTTTAATTTAAAAACACAACTACCTACTGAATTACCCTAGTATGTCTTGGGCCCAGGTCTCAAATGATCATTTAAGTGACATTGTTGCCTTCTTACAAACTTTAGATGCTTTAATCATAGTAGAGAATTCAATCCTTGCTTGTTTAACTGAATTGAGTCTTGCTGAAGTGAATTCAAAGACAAAGCAGGTGGAATTGGAGCTTCCATTCAATGATTTCCTAAATGCTCTACTTACTGTACATTTTTACGCTTAACCATTCAAATTTTGTGGCATAATAATTAAACTGTCAGTCAAAGACACCTGATAGATTTGGGGATAGTACTTTTTAATGTCTATGCTTTACTTTCTTTTTCAGAAAAATGGGAATAGTAAACTTGGTTTCTTCTCAAGGAAATGTTGTAGGAATAATTTATTTTTTTTTAATTTATGGAAGAGCTTTGCGTTACTCACAGGCAAAATATTAATGTTGTTATTTGTGGTACACAGGCAACCACAGTAGAGCACATCTAGAATTTAGAGATATAACCAGGTATTATTTTATTAAAACAAAATTAGTAAAAAATCAATATGTAGTTATTAACCACTTCTAGAAATAATTTTCTTTATCCCTTAGGGGGTAGTTTGCTAATACTCTTGAATCAAGTTATTTCCTGGATCAAATCAAGAATGCAGATTATTTGTGTGAATCTAATTAAAGCAACAAAAATGTTTCTTGAAAACTGCAACCTAACTGACTGTATTATTATTATTATTTTTCCCTCTGTCTCATACCACCTTTATTCTCTCAGGAAATCCATTTGGCTCTATCTTTATTTTTTTATTTTTTATTTTTTTAACATCTTTATTGAAGTATAATTGCTTTACAATGGTGTGTTAGTTTCTGCTGTATAACAAAGTGAATCAGCTATACATATACATATATCCCCATATCTCCTCCCTCTTGTGTCTCCCTCCCACCCTCCTCATCCCACCCCTCTATGAGGTCACAAAGCACTGAGCTGATCCCCCTGTGGTATGTGGCTGCTTCCCACTAGCCATCTATTTTACATTTGGTAGTATATATAAGTCCATGCCACTCTCTCACTTCGTCCCAGTTTACCCTTCCCCCTCCCTGTGTCCTCAAGTCCATTCTCTACATCTGCCTCTTTATTCCTGTCCTGCCCCTAGGTTCTTCATAACCATTTTTTTTTTTTAAGATTCCATATATATGTGTTAGCATACGGTATTTGTTTTTCTCTTTCTGACTTACTTCACTCTGTATGACAGACTCTAGGTCCATCCACCTCACTACAAATAACTCAATTTCATTTCTTTTTATGGCTGAGTAATATTCCATTGTATATATGTGGCACATCTTCTTTATCCATTCATCTGTTGATGGACACTTAGGTTTGCTTCCATGTCCTGGCTATTGTAAATAGAGCTGCAGTGAACATTGTGGTACATGACTCTTTTTGAATTATGGTTTTCTCAGGGTATATGCCCAGTAGTGGGATTGCTGGGTCATATGGTAGTTCTATTTTTAGTTTTTTAAGGAACCTCCATACTGTTCTCCATAGTGGCTGTATCAATTTACATTCCCAACAATAGTGCAAGAGGGTTCCTTTTTCTCCACACCCTCTCCAGCATTTATTGTTTGTAGATTTTTTGATGATGGCCATTCTGACTGGTGTGAGGTGATACCTCACTGTAGTTTTGATTTGCATTTCTCTAATGATTAGTAATGTTGAGCATCCTTTCATGTGTTTTTGGTAATCTGTATATCTTCTTTGGAGAAATGTCTATTTAGGTGTTCTGTGCATTTTTGGATTGGGTTGTTTCTTTGATATTGAGCTGTATGAGCTGCTTGTAAATTTTTGACATTAATACTTTGTCAGTTGCTTCATTTGCAAATATTTTCTTCCATTCTGAAAACTGATTGTATTTTAACAAACCATCCTATTATGCTTTTCCGGTAAAGTCATTTCTTTTTCTATGATAACTATTTCATACCTCTCATTCCTTCCAAAGGGAACAGACTGAGACACATACCCGTTCTACGATAAAACTGTGGTTCTGCATTGAAAGATACTCCCAAAGGTTGATATCCCTCAAAAGAGTTTAAATATACTAACTCTTCATTGCTGTCACTAACAACCCAAAGTCCTAAACCTCATGATGGAGGTGAAGGATTTTTAGCCCAGGAACAATACATTTTTGCCTTTTGGATACTTGTGTGAGAAGAATTTGAATCTAGGCAGTCTTGAGCTTTCAGCCATTGAAATATCATTTGCTTATGGCTTGGGAGAGGATGGGCAAAATACTATTCTGTCTGGAAAGTAAGACTGTTGAAATGACTGTCCTACTTTAATTGGGATAAAACAGCTACTTTTATGGGGTTGTAGGATGTTAACTAATGTCACCCCTTAGGGACAATGCTCATCTAGGGCTACAGAGAGAGTCTAGCATTTTTACTTACTTTTAAGTATACTTCGTAACAACTCATTAAAAGATGTTGAACATTTAAATCCATACTGCAGTGGTGAATTTCAAGCAGCCAACATAACTCCTACTGTATCACCACAAAGGAAATATTCTCTTCTATTCAATTAGTTTATTATATTTGACTATAATTTAATTCACACTAAAATAATGTGATTATAAGTATCAGACTTATGAAACTGCCCCCCCCCCAAATCCACCTTATCACAAGGGGAAGGCTTCCTCCCACCCCGCTCCCCTTTTTTTGTCAGGGGCAAATTGGTCCTTTAAAAGGAATTTCACAGTTTCTCTTGGTGGAAAAATTCTCAGACCTTCCCTCACCAACAGTCTCCCCCACTCCACTTGCAACTCTCGTGACTAAGATAAGAGAGCTATCAAAGCAGATATGCCTCATGATAACTCCATAAACTGACCTGCCAGCCTCTACTTGTGCGCATCTGGCCTGCCTTCCCTTCTTTACGCCCAGAGAAGTACTCTTCTCCCATGAAAGTCTTCCTCCTTTGTTGTGGAACCGCATTGTCACCTTTCAAGGATTTCCCTCCTTCTGTTTTCCTCCTTCATTATCAATATTTCCCTTTCTACTAGATCATTTCTATCAACAAACAGGCATGTTCTCTTATCTCCTCTCTTAGGAAAGAGAAAAGACCTCTTTTTTCACCCCAAATCATCCTTTAAACCTCACATGTCACTGCTCTTCCCAGTGAAGCTTTGCAAATACATTGTCTTTATTCACTGGATCCATTTCATTCTTTAACTCACTCCACTTCAGCTAAGTTGGAACTCCTCTTGTAAAATTTACTAATTTTATTTATGATGTCAAATGCAATGAATACTTTTCGTATGTTTGACCTCTCAGCCACATCAACACAGTTCTCCATACTACATGAACTAGCTTTCTGATTGTAATGCTTGCCTAGCTTTCTGAACTCTTCACTCTCAAGTCATCTGGGATGTCCATCCTCTAAACTTGGAATTCCTCAGACTCAAACATTACTTGGTTTTAAGTCATACCTGTATGCTTATGACTCCCAAATTTAGACTCTCAGTTCCCTCTTTTGACATCTACATTCATATCTAACTATCCAACCGACTTTTCTACTAGGATACCTAATAGGCACTTCAGATATATTAGACCTTGAGATGGGCTGAATAATGGCCCCAAAAAACATCTATGTCCTAATCCTCAGAACTGTGAATATGTTACCTTACATGGCAAAAGGGACTTTGCAGGTGAGACTAAATGAAGGATCTTATCCTGGATTATTATCCTGGTAGGCCCAACGTAATCAAAAGGGTCCTTATAAAAGGGAGAAAAGAAGGTGAAAGCCAGAGAAGGTGATATGACCATGGAGGCAGAAGGAGAAAAGAGGAAGCCAAGGAGTGAGGACAGCCTCTAGAAACTGGAGAAGGAAACAGATTGTCCCTTGGAGCCTCCGGAAGGAATCAGCCCTGCTGACACTGACTTTAGCTTAGTGAGACTGATTTTAGACTTCTAACCTTCAGAACTGTAAGATAATACATTGTGTTGCTTTAAGATGCTAAGTATGTGGCAATTTGTTACAGCACCCATAGAAAACTAATACAGGTCTCAGTGTCTGAAATTAAATTGGGTTTTTAATCCATCCCCAAACCTGCTTCTCTGTAGTCTAAACTAATTCAGTAAATGGCACTGTTATTTATGCAGTTTCTCAAACCAAAAACCAAGGAATCACCATTGATTTCTCTTTTTTCCTTCACCTCTTCCTCCAATTAATTAACAATTCCTATTAATTTAAATATATCTCAAATATGTATATTTCACTATGGCCACCTTTGCCAAGTTATTGTCTTTCTTTTCCGCAGAACCTAAATGACCTTCTAAAAATGATCTTTTAGGGAAAATCTCAAATATACACAAAATAAAGGAAATAGTATAATGAACCCTGTGTACTCATCACCCTGCTAAAACACTTACCAGTATATGTTGATCTTCTTCCTTCTTTCACCTCTCCTTTTATTTTCCTGGAGTATTTTAAAGCAAAACCCATATATCATGCCGGTTCACCCACAAATACTTCATTATGTTTCTCTGATAAGAACATTTTTTTGAAATAACCTCATTGCCATTTTCATACCTAAAAAGTAAACAATAATTTCTTAATATTTTTGATACAATTCATATTTGAATTTCCCTATTGCCTCAAATATGATTTTTACAAATGGTTCCCTTGAATCAGATCCAGTTAGGTACTCATATTGCATTCAGTTGTTATGTCTCTTAAGACTCTTTTAGTCTATAAAACCACCCCTCCCCATCATCACTGCCTTTCATACGACATTGATTTGTTGGAGAAATTAGGCCACTGTTTTTCTGTAGACTTCTCAGATTCTGGATTTGGCTGGTTGCTTCTTCATGGTGTTAATGTATTCCTTCATTCCCTTTACTTTCCATAAATCTAGAGGGCCGACTAGATTCAGATTCAATATTTTAGGCAAGTAAACTTCCTGTTGCTTTCATCATGTTTTAAGACACATAGTAACTGGTTTTCCCAATTTTAGTTTTTAGTACATTTGATTCTGAGCATGTCAGCCTGATTCCTTCAATATAAAATTCTCCATTAACCACTCCCACCCTGGTTTTAGCAACTATGGATAATCATTGCAGAGATCTATTATTTCATTGTGGGTTGCGAAATGATGATTTTCTCATTCTATCATTTCTACTGCTTTATTTGCAGGAATTCTATAAATATTAAGAACTTTTCTTCACCAGTGGTAAAGAATCCACCTTGCAATGCAGGGGACGTGGGTTTGATTCCTAGTCAGGGAACTAAGATCCCACATGCCTCGGGGCAACTAAGCCCGCGTGCCACAAACTACATAGCCCACGTGCCCTGGACCCGCTGCGCCACAACTAGAGAAGAGAAAACCCGCGCACCACAGCTAGAGAGAGGCGCACGCACCACAGTGAAGAGCCCGCGCACTGCAAGGAAAGATACCGCATGCCTCAACAAGGATCCCGCGTGCCTGCCGCAACTAAGACCCGACACAGCCAAAACTAAATTTTTTTAAAAAATGGTTTCAAAATATATTTTGGCAGTAAAGCCCTCAGTATTTACAGCCAATCAAATGTGCCAAAGATGTCATATGAGTTAAGACTGACCTCTAATTTTCTGGTTTGAATAACTAACTGGTGGATAGAGGTGCAATATACTGAGACAGGAAGCCTTTGTGGAAACCAGCCATGGGGGAAGATGAGATAACCAAGGAGATATTGTAGGAAGTAGAAAAATAGGGCCTCCATCTTGTTCATTACAATAACTTTTGAGATAAAAGGAGTTCCCAAAACAAGAAATGAGTTTTCTAAAATTTTAGAAATGGGAGAATAGCTCAGCAAGTATTCAACCAGTTTCATATTTGAAATACCACATCTAGCACCCCAGTCATGTTGCAACACTGACTCAGGTGGCAACAGCAAATGTTATTACAGCAGCACATTCGTCCTAAAAGTTAAGAGTCTGTCAGTATTTCCATTATAAACTTCAATTTTCAGGGGTTTATAACTTGGCTATTTTCAAATCACATCAGGCTGAAACTTGCAAGTAATAAAACATTTAAAAAAATAGATTTAATGCATTTTTGTCAAGATCTAGTTAAAATATTGCCTAATATTTCTGAGATAAAGTGACCTACAGTTAATAGATTGTGAGACAAATATGTAATTAAAAACACTTCCTATTTTAAGGTTTCTGGAAATAATTACACTTTATAATAATGTTACATTTCAAATGGATAGATTAGATATGGATGGACCACAAACATTATACTGAAGCAATTTTAACACATTATAGCAGAACTTGGCATATGCATTGCAGTTTTGGATGAATTTCTTCCCAGTAAAACTTGTTGTAAATTGGTTAAGGTTTTATTTGAGGAACAGTAACATGTTCAATTTTATTTTATAAATATATATATATATATATATATATATTTTTGCCAGACAGAACTTAGTCTCAAAGTTATTGTTCAATTAAAAATATACCATCTTCTCTTTGGGATACAGTATTTTGATTTCCTTTTAGTAATAGAATTTTCTAACATATGGGATGCCAAGTTCATCTAAGCCCTTTCTAAAATCAGTTAAGCCAGGAACTGTGCCTTAAAGTAGAAAAACACTCTTCCCTTATGAGGAACAGGAAGAAACAGAGAGTGTTATGGAATAAAAACAATCAAATACTATATCCTAGGCAAGGTGCAGCATGTAAAGATGAATAGGGAAAGTTCTTTGCCCTCCAGGGCAACAGAACTACACGAAAGCAGACACAGGTAAGACCCCAAAGAGTGAAGCAGGTAAAGTATAATGAGAGATTGTGAAGAGATTCCTTCCATCAGGGAAGAAAAGGAAATAGAACGGGAGGTGGAACTGAAGCAGGATCTTAAAGGTTGGACATGCAAAGGAAAATGGACAAGATGGGCATTCTAGACAGGCAAGGGTGGCAGCATGAGCAAAGGAAAGGAGCCAGGAATTGCATGATGCTTACTGGGATGATACCACCATGTTTCTCAGGAACTGAATCACATTTACCCAGCAGATGTTACCTTCTGGGTCTGTTTCAAGTATTTCTACAAAGTCTGTGTGTGTGCACATGTACGCATATTTGATTAAGAGGGCAAATTAGTTGAACGCAAAATGGACCCCAATGGGTAAATTCCTTGATGATCAAATTTAATCCTAGAAAGAAACTTTCACATTAGGGGAAATTTGCTCATGGATTCTTCCTTGTAGTGACAAAAATATTCCAGTCAAATATAGAGAAAACTGATATCATAAAAAAGTAATTTTTCTATATATTTAAAAAAATGGCATTGGAAACATAACCCAAATGACTCAGTATCTATAAAATACTTGTCCCATTTTGTTTGGAGAATTTCATTCTTGGTTATAATCTCACTGAAAGAAACCTTTATGTGTGCAGAAATAAGGCCCACAGGATGCATTTATCCATACCATTTAAACATGAATTCAGCTATATTTTAATGTTTTCTTTCTGGAAATTAATACTGCATATTATTTGGATCAATCATCTAATATTTTCTTTTTTCAGGGCTATCTTGAAACTTTAAAAAATTTGTAAACATCTGAAGTTTTAAAACAGTATTCATAAATTTTAAAATAAATTAATTTTTAAAATATTAAAAATTGTACATTTTAAAATAAAATGTTTATTAATAGAGAATAAATAATAATAAATACAAGCATTAAGAATATAACCAATCTTTTAATTTAAGAGAATAGTGTATGTCAAACTATCTTAGAAACAATTACCCATCATTAAAAAGACTGCATCAGAGTTGGCTTAGGCAGGAAAATAACTGATACAAAACAATACTTTTTGAATCTAAAGTATTAATAATGATAAATTTTGCTTACACTGCTGGTCATATTGTTAGATTCTTTTCTTTCTCAGACATTTTGACTCTTCTGTATCTATCTTCTGGGCATTTTTTGACTTTCCAAACTGTCTCTCTCTCCCTTTCTTTTTGTTGAAAATCTATCTACTGCTGTTCTCCATGCATTTTCTTTTACGTAGCTTTCCCTCTTTCTCCCATGTAATCTATTATTAAACTTATACTTTTTCATACTTCTGAAATGCTGAGATATTTTATGAAAAACATTGATCCAACTTACGCTAAAAGTGAAATCTGGTAGCATTAAGTGCATTCTATGCTTTTACATTGAAAATAAAACAATTCTTACTTGAAGTTGGAAAAAAACAAAACACAAATTAAATAGGAATTAAATATCTAAATTTTTAAATTAAATAATGAAAATAAAAGATAATTTGGGAGTATTTCCCCAACCTTCAATTAGGAAAAATCTTCTTAGTCAGAAAAGAAACTCAGAAGCAATTATAAAACTACTAGATTTGGATTCATTAAAATGGAAAAGTTCTGAGTGACCCAAAATTAATGAAGTCAAGGAAATTAAATGAATGAATTATAACACATATGATAGACTACTCCTAATTAACAAAGATCCTCCCAATACCTGTAAAATTCAATAGGAACATGGGTAAAATAAATAGTAAATTCACAGAAAATGAAATGCAAAGGACCAATGAATATAAGGAAAGATTCTCAACTGCTAGAAGTTAGGGTAATAAAATTAAACATAAGAAGCTAGCATTTTTACCCATAAGATTAAAAAAAAACAAGATCAATAAAATCTAGGTGAGTGAGGGTATCAAGAAACAGACTTTTTGAGATATTTTTGGTGGGAATCTGTATTATGACAACCTTTCATAAAGCAATCTACCAGAATTTATTAGAATTGAAAATAAGCAAAATACTTAGGGAAATCTATCCTAAAGAAATGAAAATACCAGTATATGAGGTGATATTTATAAGGATATTAATCTGACATTTATTTATTAATTAATTTCTTGAGTGCATAAGAGAGAAAATAATTTTGTTCTCTATAAAATGTAGATTTTTATTTGGAGAAAATCAATATAGAAGTAAAGAAATGAATAAAATAATTTCAAGTGGTAATAGTGCTATTTGGAAGATAAAACATGTGGTGTGACAAGTAAATTAAGAGTTGTAGAAGACAGCAGGATGCTATTTTTATAAAGTTCAAAAACAGGCATACATAAAAGTTGGAATGGAAAATACTCTAGGGGGTGAAACTACGGGTAATATGTTATTTTTTCTCATGTTTCTTGCAGTTTGAAATTTGCTGTGATCACCTTGCATTGCTTTCTTGATAAAAAAAAAATACTATTAAAATAGATGATTTTTTTTCAAAATGGTTCTTAGTAAAATCCTATCGAAATATATTGGTATGTAGCCTCACTCTGTGGTTGCTGCCTCTTACTGTAGTCTCTCATAAAGCATATCTTTTATGAGCTTTACCCACTCAGAGCAGTAATTGAGAAGATCCTGCTTCTTTCCTTCCTCAAAGGAAGAAATGCAGACTCATGCTAACGCAAATGGACAAGATCAGGGGTGATCTCATGGCACAGACTGGGCAGCACGGGTGATGACAGTGAATGAAGAGCACAGCAGTCTGTAATTCCTTCAGTGGCCTTTTGGCAGTTTTGTACGTTCTTGTCCACTCAGGCCTGGTGGGGAAGAGAAGACTGGCAGACACTCGTCAAACAGTAGTTGGGGAGAAATCTGACTAAACTTGTTGTCAAAATATAGTGTTGGAAAAAAAGTTTTCATCATCTTTAACAAATTAGACCTTGGTTTTATTTTCATTCTTTGTCATAAATTTTAGTCTTTCTCTTTTGTTCATGGAAATCCTGAAAAACAAGCCAGTCATTCTGAAAGTCCTATCAACACTTTCATTTGTCTAATGCCTTGCAAAATTTTATTTCTAGAGATTCAACCAACTTCCTCTGACAAGCTTTATTCTGTGTGCTCAGGAAAAATTGGGAGACCTAGGAGAAGGCTCAATGTCTATAAACTGGCTAGGAATTATTCTAATAGTGTCAAGCTGAATCATTTGCACTGTCCATTAGTGTTATTATCAGTATCCCAGGTATTACTAAAATTTCCATGTAGACAGTAGAAAGCCATTGATGGATCATGTTTGCAAATAACTCTCTAAGGAGCACTTGTTTCTCAAGCCATTGTCCTTGCCTAGAATGGCTACTCTGTCCTCTTATGTAAGTTCCATTTGATTTACAAGGTCCCTTTATGCAACAAATATTTATTGGATACCTACTTTGTGCCAGATAATGTTTTAGGCAATGTATAGACAATGATGAACGAGAGAGACAAGATTTCATCGCTTGTGAATCTTATGTTGTGAGAAAGACTATACACAAGTAAACAACTGAATTTCAGATAACAAGGGGAAAATGGAATCTGTGGTAGAAAAGAGGATTCTTTTCATCATGGTAATCAAGGAAAGCTACTCTGAGGTGACACTTGAGAAGAGAACTGAGAGAGAGAGAGTGGAACATGCAGTCTAATGAAAGAATGTTCTAGGTGGAAAGTCCCTCAGGGAGATCTTGACATGATAGTGAATCAGCAAGATGTGGTTCCATTCCTCCATTTTCAGTGAGAAGCTCTGATTCTCCCATTGTGCAGTGACCAAACTCTTATAATAGCAATTGTCTCTGTGATTTATTTGTTATTGAAAGTATGTTATATTATCATACTAGTTGTCTTTAAGAAGTTGAGATGCTTGCTCTCCATTTCAGACACAGCTCCTTCAGAATAGGGACCTTGTCCTATGCTTCTTGATATACCAAAACCAAAAATAGTACTCTCATATAATAAGCATTCAATAAACACTCACCGATGATCATGATCTGATGTGATGATCTATGTTGTTATCATGTTTTCAGGGAGCATATCAACACTTGACTAAAGATAAAGTTGGATAGAGGGTAGTGAGAGGTTATTTAAAAAATACATCCGATAAATATATAGCGGTTCTGAAAAAACAAACAAGCAAAACTTAAGAATATGCTGTTTAGAGATACATACACATATGGTGAAATTATGTATATAATTATATATATACATATATTATATATAAAATACTTGGTTATGTTAGGTTATGCCTGTTCTGTCCAAGTGGAGATGACAATTGAGCAGTTGAATATATGAGTCTGAAACTCAGTAGAAATGTCAGGGATGACAATATAAATTGGGGAGTCATCAGCATATAGATGGTACACTATTTAAAGTAATGAGACTGGATGAGATCACTTAGGAAGAGAATAGAAAGAAGGGTAAGTATAATTTGTAGTAGCAAAGAATTACAAACAACTATTTATCAATAGAAAATTGGTTGAATAAATTACGGATTATATATACCATACATTTTTATTTGCTCTTAATAAGTTATTTATACATGTCTTGACTTCAAGGAATATTCAGGATATATATTTTGACCTAAAATAATTTTTGGAGTAATATGAATAATATGTCTACATATTTGTAAAAAAACTACATAAATATGTGTATGAGTCTACATCGTAGAAAGATACATTCTAAACTAGGAGGAATGGGAGATCAACTTTTTCCTTCTAAATATATTTGTATTTTATTCATGCAGTTTTAAAAAAATCTGATGATAAAGAGGGACATAAAACAAATGTGTCTTAACTATTTAGAATGTAAAGGAATCTTAGAATGGATATTTATGACAATAGCAATATCCTATCAGTAATCCACTTATTCTACTTTTTGTGGCTTTGTATCCTTTCCCTTTTTTTTGGGTACATCTGCTCCCCCAGAACTTTGACTCTTAACCTTTTGCACTGTCGACCCTTAGCTGGGGGACTGCCCTTAGGCTGTGGAAACAGTTATGCCTACCCACATGAGAGCTGGGAAGTGCCTAGGAATTTATGTCCCTCTAGGGTCAGTCACTAGCCAATGCCTGATGGGTGAGAAGGTTTGAATGTTGCAGAGATGCTCTGGAGACAGCATAGGTCACACATGTCCCTAATTAAGGAGCAGCATGTGTAATCTATGCTGTCTCCAGAGCATCTCTGCAGGATTGAGACAAAGTTCCCTTTCTTGGGACTTGGCTTAATATCACATGGTAGCCAGATCTCCTTCCCTTCCTAGTCCTGCTTCCCAGCTGTCCTTCTAGCATTTTCTGGGAATACTTCCTGATAAACACTTTTACAAGATCCCAGTCTAAGACAATGACGAGTCTATTTTAAGTGCCTACTGAAGTCACCTTAACTCTTGAGGACACAGGCATCATGGACAGGATATATAGTGTAGTAGTTTAGCTGCTCAGAGTTTAGGTGATGAGTTCCAAGCTCTGCCACTTACTCTCCATGTGGCCTTGGGCAATTCACCCAACTCCATGCTTTGTTTTCACATCTGTAAGATGGGATTGATAATAGAAGTACTTTACAGAGCTATTTCAAGGAGTAAATAAAATAATGTACTTAAAGTGCATCTAGCACATGTTAGGCACTCAATAATTATTTAAAAATTAATAAAGATGCTTGATGTAAGTATCATGACTATCTCTATGTATGCTGTGGCATGCCTGACAAAAGAAGTTTCTTTTACATGAAAATTTATGATATGAAGTTTTCCTCGGGATGAAAGTCACTCTTTACAGAACATTATTTTATTATGTATGACTCATATGAAGTAAACAAAGTTAATACATCATTGATTTTAATGGGACTTTGCATACTATGATTAATATGCCATTATTGCATAAAAACATTCTACATGCTGAGAAGTGTAGCTGGTGCATTAGAATATCATTTGGCAGAAAGTTTCAGCATATGCTATTTTCACTATGTGTCCCTATGAATGCTTTATCATCTGGTATAAATCAGATAATGAATCAAAAAATGAAAAATTACATCTCCCTAACAACCATATCACATATTTTAGCACTGAATAATATATCATTTTAATGTCTTAAATAACATCACTATTTATGGGGGTGGTGCAATGACCACATCCTTTATTGGTCTAGTTTTACTTTTAAGAATCTTGTCTTATTGCTTAGAGCAACTCAATTGTTCTGTCTTCTAACTACATAGAGCACCATCTTGAAGCCTATTTTTTCTTGGACCCAAGACCATGGAATTAATTTATATGTGAACCTATTTTATAATAATGTATGGGCTCTATGAAATTCCCCTGGTTGGGGTTTAAGCAAAGCTAGCTAATATTGAATTCTGTTTATTACAAACTGTACATTTCCTGCTAGTTTCTAATTTCATTTCATATTAAAATCCCCTTGTTGTAATTGCTGTCATTCTCTCTCTGTTTTCCCCTAATTATTCTAACTAGAGTAAATTCTCAGTTCTTCAGGGACTGTGTATTTAATCTGTGGATTTTCCAAATCCTCTCTTTTTAATTCTTTTACTGTATATACTTAACCATTTAAAGGCTTCCTATTTTTACAATTCACCAGATGATAAATAATGGTAGAGTGAGTTTGCATTAAAATAAGGAGTTTGTTATCTTTATAGAAATTCCTGGTAAAAGTCTGGCAGCAGTGAATGCGTAAAATGAATTTTTTACCATTTGGGGTTCTTAATCCTTTCTCTAACATCATATATAAGTTAAAGTTAAAACTCTGCACTTTGTTCTTAAATATAATAGTTTTACCAAGAGCAAAGCTAGGTTTTTTTAAAAAAGGTCTAATGTCATCCCACTCCATACCGCCCATTACTAAGCTGCACATCACTTGAGATAATGGAGGTTGGAAGGGTTTGTTCATAAATTTGAGACGATTAGGAAGTTCTTACATAGAAGAGTCTTTGAATAAGTTTAGAATCTAAGCTGAAAAGAGAGATTAAGGACAGGTATCAAAATAAGCAATTATTTGTAATCGATCAAAATAATCTGAGTTATGTTCTGAGCCCATGACTTCAGAAAAGCTTACCCTAAGGATATTGTGATGTAGGCAAAGTGTATGCATGGGAATCCTAACCTTTATTTATGTGCTTCTCTCCTAACTTTCAGGTCTCTTTGACCCCAAGGTGTTTTTTATGCTACCTTTGGCTCTAGAAAAATACCGATTATCCTCAATCCCACTATCTAACCACCTTCTGAATACTCAACTATTTTCCTTCCACTCTATACAGGCCAGAATTTCTATTCCCCTTTCCTGTTGAATCTTTCCTGGTGACCAAAATAATAAAATAAATAGATTCATGCTAAAGGGTGGTTACAGCCACCTGTAAGTCTTCCACTCCATTCCATTTTCCTTTAAAAAAAAACCCACATTGAAAAGATCCATAAACCCAATGGAATTTTGAAGTACTTTATAATTTCTGGAAGTCAAACAAAGGACAGAATGTTGTGCTACAGTGCATGTTTCTGTAAAATAATGAACTCAAATGATATTGGTAAGTAGAAGAAAAATGTCAAAACATAATGTGGAAGTTGATTGACTCATATGTGATCATTCCCATCATTAATATTTAACACCATCAGGTAGCACCCACAGAACACAAAGTACACATACACAAGTAAATGCAGCTAGCCAAAGAGGAATATGGCACACCCTACATTCTTCCTCTTGGCTCTGTTCAGCCACATGCTCTATGTCCTAGAAAGGTTTATTAAGCCTTCTCCCCATCTTTGGGCATTTTGCTTTGTCTCTGTAACTCTTCCTTACGCTCTTTCATCAAGCTGTCTTATTTACTGCAATGTTTATTTATTAGGGTTAACATCTTTTTAAACTGCTACTATTTTTATTAGAATTAGTGTTCTTAGTGCTCTTGGTTACAAAATTTCATAGGTTGTGATGGTCCACCCAACCTAATTTTTCCATAAGTTTGTTATTTTTAGTGTATAATATTGCAGAATGTGAAGGTTTTTACAAATACATATATCATGTGACTGCAGGAATGCCTGTAAAGTATTTAAAAATGTGTGGGGAGGATTTCTTTCCATCTCACTTTCCTTTTTCTGTCCTTCCTTTCCTTGCAGGGGACAGCCTATAGAAAGAGAAGGAGGAATTCTGCCCCCCCGCCCCCAGTTCTATGTATTCTAAATTTCTAAGTGATCGTTTTTAGAGTTAAAAAGCTATCTAACTGAAATCTCACCAGTCTTTCCCCAAAGTTATTATTATCAATAATGATGAATTTAATTATCAAAGCTCTCCAAGGAGCACAATTCCAATGCTACTGTTGATGTCTTTAATTTTTATGAAAATTCTCTTTGTGTTTAGTTAGGTTTAGATTCTTTGTTTCAAATCTTTCCCTACAAGCACATATGATATATGAGAAATAGTCTCATTATGTCCTTCCTTCCTCTTTATCATCACTTTAAACTATTTTCACACGCTTTTGGAAGGGGTTTGGCAATCTACAACTCTACGGTTGTGTTTAAGATGCAATTAGGGCCTGTTCTAGGCTTACAAAGAGCCGCAGAATATTCAAGGTTTCCTCAAGATTGTCTACATGTCTGAGTTTGTCACACATTCAGAAATCTTGATTCTACAAAGTGTAAAATGCTGTAGGTTGGCTAAAAGGATGGGATCCAATCAGCTTTCCATCCATATGAACAACTTTGGACATCACATTTCATAGAAAATAAAGGGGGCATACATCAGGGTCCTCTGGCCTTTTCTCCAACCTCCTCACCCTCAGAACTATTGCAGGTATTCCAAAAAGTAGGAAAATGTTTTAATGCCAGAAAGTGTTAGAACAAAGATACATAAATTCTAACAAAACATTAATATTTATTGAGAGGGATAAATCAAGAAAAAAAACTGGGTTATGGAAATGAAGCCAGATATAAAGCTAAAAAAAAACGCATGTGAACTATAAATTTGGCTCAACTTTCTAGTAGCCAGTGTGAGAAGAGTCATCTACTCAAAATATTGTGTCCATTAGCTGAAACAAACCAGTTATATAGAGGACATAGATTTATTTTTGGAACTAACACCATAGAGAAATTTTTCTCTGAGGAGCTCATAATCTATGTGATGATAAGGAGTATTTTTGCATTTGGGCGAAATTTTAAGAATGAAATTGATAAGAGGGCTGGCTTCCTATCCTTGCTTCAGCAGGGGTAAGATTTAGTTGGAATGAGATCTTTCCAGGCTAAAGAATGAATGCAGATTATTGATGTAGGTAATTCTACTCCCCGCCATACCCTAGTTTTTTGAGAGTAGGATCTGCTTACTTAACTGTTAGATAGTTGGTGTTTATTAAATCATTAAATGAATGACCACCTGGTCAGATGTCTCTCTGCTGTCCAGCATCAAGTACCAAGTAGAATGGCAGAGTTTGTCTACCTTTGCTACTATGTTGAGGAGTCAGTCTCCTGGGGTGCCTCAGAAAGTGCCACATTTGATTAGCTCTGTTAGGGGAATGGGAACAGGGAATGCTTCGTGAGTGCCTAGTACTTGTCAACCTGAAGATCCTATATACTGAAGGTGGTGGCTCTTTGAGGCCTGTGAGACAGGTCTCCAGTGAGACTTCCTTAATCTAAGGGGTCTTTTGTGGGCTAGGAATCGAAAGACTTGTGTTAAACTGTCAAGAATTAGTTACGTAACCTTAGGCTAAATCCTTCAAAATCTGTGTAACTCTTTTTTCCTAGTATGTAAGGTGAAGATAATTACCTGCCCTCCCTAACACCTACACCATCCAGTCTTTTGCCCATTATTTTTTGTTTATTTTACTTTCTGGTTTATTCTGTGAACATACCTATTTGAAGGAGAAACTATATTTTACTGGTTTATATCTTAAGCACTTATCACAATGACTATTATATTGTATACTGAATAAAATGTCCATTGGTCCAGTGAGTTAATGAAAATATCTGGAAAGTTTCACAGTACTAAATAAATGTAAGCTCTTTGAGGAAAGCAGGTAGGACCTCACCATGTTTTTCTCTCCTTAGGGCTGGTAGTTTCTTCCTGTGACCCAAATGACCCTAAGCAATCAGTACCAGTTCATACAGAGCTTGGACAGTGCCTGAGTGTTGGTGCATCTCATAACCTCATCCTTCTGGAAGAATCCTCACTTCAGGGCTTAGGCTCCTTTGGATCATCTGGTGTCCAGTGTCATACATTGCTCATCATATACGGCCATGCTCGTACTGTCAAACAACACCTGTAAAAAAATCAAAATGTTGACTAATTTATTCTGTATCACATTTTCTATGTGTCCAGCTGCTCCAGGTTTGCATATTACTTTTCCGCAATTACAACAGCAAGAAGTTATTGAGATCTTATTATGTACCAGGCACTATGTGCTTGCATGTATTAACTCATGGTATCCTCACATTTCTATAGGGCAGGTATGATTGTTACACCATTTGCATGACAGCACTGGAGAAGAAACAGAGGTTAAGTATTTTGCCCGGTCACACAGAGTGGTGGAGCCTAGATTCCAGCATGAGCTGTCTGGCTCCAGAGTCCAAGATTTTAACCACTATGCTATGTTGCCACATGACTAATGGCTTTAGCTGTATTTTTATGATAATCCATCTTACTTTGGGGAAACAGTAACAATAAGAATTTTAAATTCTGTGTAATTATGAAATACTTACCTTTTACTTCTACTGTTACCCAAAGTTTTAACTGGTGTTCCCTTTGTGTGCTTATACTGGCAATACTGTACCCATACAGCAAAGGGATTGTTATAGGAAGTTAAAACAAACACCAGTAATCTACTCAAAACTGTACACTAAAATGCTAAATAAATAAATGTTCAACTTAAAATACAGTTGACCCTAACATAAGTAATTTATACCTCTAGCTCAAACCAGGCCTAGCTTGCTATGACTGTACCATTTACATGAGCTAACTATCCTAACATCAACATGGTGACAACTATAAATGTATTACTTGCTATGCAAGGATCTTGTAAAGTTGATGATTTTGTACATGTATGTTTCCCTTCATAATGGTAGATCTCATGTGTTGATACCAAATTTTAGAAAATTAGTTGTAATACTTGAATATTTTAATAAGCAATGAATAAAGGAGAAAACTCAGTTAAAATAACAGAACTACGTTAGAGTACTCCAGAAGACCAGTTTTTCACACCTGTTTTCTATTAGCATACAAAAGCTACTAGTATGAAGAAACCATACATTAAGCATAGCTGAATTATCCTTAAGCTATATTCTGTAGGGGCTGTAACACGGTTTTTAAGAACAATATTAAAAAAGGTGAAATCTAAAACTCAAACAGTACACAAGACTTACTTCATCTATAAAAATAGAGCGAATGCCAATGTTTTATTTGCCACAGAGATAAGGAGGGAAACACGGGTAAAATAAATTTGATAACATGACTCACACTTCATTACAAATGATTTTCCTAAATTCACAACTTTCACATTCAGCTGAGCTAAAAAGAAAAAAAACCCCAAAAAACACTAAAAAACTTTCACTTGATCAAAGTAGGCCAAATCACATGATCCCTCTGAATGAGGGAGTTTAATTTTCTAGCTGAGAAAATATTTTCTGTAATTTAGTAAGCTTAAATAATTCACCCATGATGATAAATAAGCCCTTGGGTCAGGATCAGAAGAAAACTCCTGTATCGGCTTATTTTAAAGAAGTACACAAAAATTTTATTATGGAACATTTTCTTGGTTAAATCTTAAGAGTAAAGACAATTAAAACATCCATACTACTTCACCATCTTTCAGGTCTTTTTCTCCTAAATGTACCTTCTAGATTTCTTAGGTGTGCTGTACAATTCCTTAGGGTGCTGAAGTTGATGAACACCTTACTCCATTAAGTGAAATAAAACTTCACTTAATGGAGTAAGGTGTTCATCAACTTTAGCACCCTAAGGAAGTAGTAAGTGCTATTTAAACTTTGTCCTCATTCTCCTCTCCCACGTTACCAGTAGTAAAATTTATTTAAAAAAACAATGAGAAAGAAATACGGTAGCCTAGAGGCACCTGGGAAGGGGGGGAATATGGCTCTGGAGAGATATTAGTCATATGGGAGATTTATGGAGTCTAATTATAAACCCCTTTACCCCCTCCCTGGTTTTAGACTTAGGGTGTGAGGTGTCTGGGATGTGCATGGAGCCTTCACAAACTGACATTTTCTTCCTTTTTTTCCCCTTTTTTGCATGAAACAAAAGAAATACAAGTGCTTGGTACCACGTGCTTTTGAGGCTTAAAGGGCCATTAATAAACAAGCTGTTTCGGTCGTTGAGGGGGATCGAAATCACTTTTTAATAAATATCGCCAGAAGGATCTCCTCGAAGGGAGACTGAAGTTATTCTCCCTCCCCAGGAGCCCTAAGCGGAAAGGGAGACGGAAGATAATGTCCCCTATTTGCACGTGAGATTTCCCTTTCTCCTCCGACCCCCCCCTCCGCCTCTACCGCGCAGGTCTGGCCGCCTCTGGAGGTAGCTGGGAGAGAAGGCCACGCTCAGTCCTCCATGGCAAAGTCTTTGGTCTTTTCTTCCTGGTCGCCCACTTTGTAGCGCAGCAGCACGCGTAGGTGACGGTGGTTGTCCTGGGAGGGCAGCAGCGTGATCTCTCCGGAAACGTCCGTATCTTGCTCCACTTGCACAGGCTCGTTCAGGTAGAGGAGTGCCTGCTTCCAGTGCGTGACTGGGTGAAAAGGCGAGGTGGACAGCACCAGGGGTTTCTCCGAGTCCCCTCCGGGGAAGGTCACCTGGAACCAGATGGCAAAGCCGTGCATGTGAGCCGAGCCGTAGCAGCTGAAGCGGAAGCGCCCACCCACCCCCGCCTCCAGCTCCTGCTCCAGGCCGGCGCGGGCCAGCTCCAGCTGAGCAAAGCACTGCGGCCGGGCCAGCACATCCTCGCCGGACAGGCCTTGCACCACGATTTCTGAGTGGCCCATGAGGCAGCGCGTGGCGAAGCTCTCCAGGCAGCTCATGTCCACACCGTAGAGCTGCTTCATCTGGCTCCAGAAGCTTAGGCGCAACTCCAGCATCTGGTCGCTGATGGGCGCCACGAAGAGCTCGGCGGAAGCCGGCAGTAGGAGACCGCCCTCCTTCAGCCACTTGGTCCGCGCGTGGAGCACAGAGCTCAGCATGGACTCGTGCAGGAGTCCGCAGCCCATCCACTCGCTCACGATGGCATCCACCTGCTCCGGCAACTCCACCGTCTCCACCGGCCCCGGCAGGACGTGCACCCGGTCCTCCAGCCCGTTGAGCCGCACCACCTCCCGGGCCTGTTGCCAGATGTCGCTGGCCTCCACCGCGTACACGCGCCGGGCCCCGGCCTGGGCACAGAAGATGCTGAGAATGCCGGTGCCCGCGCCCACGTCCAGCACGGTCTTGCCCCGCAGCGCTGCCCAGTTCCGCAGGATGCCCAGGCGGTAGGCATCGGTGCGGACGCGGTCGGCAATCATCTCCTCGTGGACCGATACATCCGAGTAGCACTGGTAGTACAGCTGGTCACGCTCCCGCCTAGTCCTCCGGGGTCGTGGCAGGGCCACCTCCAGCTCTCCGCCATCTTCCTCTTCAGTTCCCTCCCCTCCTTCGCCGCCGCCCCCCGACTCAAGCTTTCTTCTCTTGGGCTGCGACATCTTGGCGGCTCGGGCCGGCTCCCGGCGTGCGTTGCGCGACGCGGCGCGAGCTCTAGGAAGCAGGGGTTTCTGGTATTTGTAGTGCGCGCTCGTGCCGCCCAGTTGTGGCAGGGCACCGGGCGAGTGCCCGCCAGATGCCTCTGAGCTGTACTCTGCTCTTTTACCTGCTGCTTTGGTGTCGTGGAATCCCTCTCCCACCACCCCGCACCCATATTCAATGATTCTTTACGTTCCTCCTCCTTCTCTTAGATCCTCGATTCTCTTTTGCTTTCACTCCCTTCCTGAAGTGGACACGCCCACTTAAAACTAATAAATCCATGTTTTGTCATGTCTACTCAACTGCCAGATTTTTTATTACACAGAATTATCTGGGCGGCACCGTTCATACACTACCGCCTCATCTGGACAGTTGCAACTCTTAGACCTCTCCAAACGTGGAGATTTGGAAATTGCACTACATGTTTTTCTTCTCTGTTTTCAGGCGAGTTAGGATGCAAAGGTGAATGGAACAAAGTTTTCAGGGGAGTTAGGATACAAAGGTGTAAATGGAACAAAGTAAAAACCCAACAGTGTAAAACCCTGGTTCGGATTCCAGTGAGACCACAAATTAATGGAATGATTAGGGCAAGCTATATAACTACTCTTGCCTTCAGTTACCCATTCACCAGCAACAAAGAATCTTCAATGCAGTTGAAAAATTAAGTTTCTGGTCTCTATTTTAGCAGAATGGTTACTTGGCTCTTAGTCCTGCTCTGGTAATTCTGTGGCTCATTCAAGAGTTAAATCTTGGAAAGGTTCAAACCAAGGAGCAGTTGGAAAGCAACAGTGGTGTGATACAGTGAAACCCATTGCCAGGTGTATTCTGGTAACCAATTATTTTTTTTCCCCCAGAGGTAACTGAATCCTTCATCCCCTGTGATCACTTCTCTGCTTCAACTCATTTTTTCCTGTGTGTCTCCTTGTCTGGGCGAGATTGGTACTCCCTTCTTCCTCTTTCATTTTCCTTTCAGTCAACTATCAGCTCTTAATCTCTTCCCTCTTGGTTGTTCATAGTAGAAATAAAATACATTTTAAAATACATGTGATGTCTATATGGGTGTCTGTGTTCTTCATAAGTAAGGTGAGAAAAAATTTTCTCCCAGCTTAAAAAAATCACACGAAAAAAATTGACTTTTATTTTCTTGTAGTCTCAAACTATGTCTTTTAAACCAATGAGCCTGTTTTCCTTATCTGGGGGGAAAGTTCCTTCACCCCATTCTCTCTATTAATCTGTCATTGAATGAAATAGGCTGATTGACCTGACATCCTCAGCTGTACTTCTAACTCAGGGCTTTCTGGCTGCTCATAAGAATCCTCTGTGGAGCTTTTAAAAAATACCTATGCCTGTGTCCCACTTCAAACTAATTAAATCAGAACCACTCCAGTGGAGCTTGCGCATACAGTTTTAAAAGCTACCCAGGGAATTTGTGCAGCCAGAGTGAGAAATGTTCTTAATGATTTTAGTTAAATCTTGCTCCATTATTTTCATTGGGTAAATTATCTTTTTTTGGTGGCCTGGGCTCAACCATTTAAGGCTAAAAATCCTCAGAGCATTTCCTCTCTGCCCAGTTTGATATCTTGTTTTAAGAAAATAGAGGCCCAGAGCAGGACACGGGATTAGAGTTGAAAATGTGACTGCTTCAATATATTACTTCTAGGCTGTTAATTAGTGTATACTTCTCCCATTCTTTCTGTCCTCAAAATCTTTTCCTCCCTCTTTTAAATGCATTGACTCCTCTACCCTATTTCCAATTCACTGACTCGTGGTCTTTTTTAAGAAATATCTGAATATAAGTTTTGTTGGTTCTACTTCCAAAATATATCTGAGTCCATCTTCTTTTCTCCTTATCCACTGCCTACACCCTAGTCTAATTTCCCATTTTTGCTTGTAGGGAAATCAGTCTCCTAAGAGATCTCTCAACTTCTAATCATACTCCTGTCTAATCCATTCTCCACAGAGCTACAAGAATGAGTTTTTAAAAATCTAAATTGGACCATGTCATTCTCCGGTAACTTCTTCTTCCAGTTACTGAAACAATCCAGTAACTTCAAGTAACTTCCCATCTTATCTCATACTTCTCTTCCCAGCTCCCTGTTGGGCTCAAGATATACAGGCCTTCTACCTTTTTCCTGTCTTAAGTCTTTACATATGCTCTTCCAGGACCTGGAAAACTGTTTTTCTTCTCAGCACTTCACTTCAGTGGCTCCCCATCTGTGAGGCCTCAACTTAAATATTACCGCCTAAGAAGGTCCTTCCCTGGCTACTTTAAATACTATTTTCTAACTCAAGACACCGTTTATTTCCTTCATAGCTTTTATTATTAGCTGAGTGTATGTAATTTGTCTATTTGTTTTTTGTAAAATATAAACTCCAGGAGACTTGGACTTTTGTTTCCCCGCTATTGTAGTTCCTAGCACTAGAACAGAGCCTGACAAGTGTAGAGTGTTTAATAGTCTTCAATGAAGCCTGTTGTGGAAACAATTAAATCGTTATTCATAGGGGAAGGAGAAGAGAGTTTTGCTTTTTGTAGTGCAGTGTGACAATTTGACTCTGGTAAACTCTGAGATAAATCCAGATATAGATCAAATTTAGGATAATCCCAGATGTGAGATGATTTCCTTTCCAAGCTCTCATAACCCTTTTAGATAGAATAATGGTAAACCCTAATTTTATGCCCAGATTAGAGAGAAAATGGCCTGTGGCACTTTCCTTTCTTGCACTCTGGCTTGATACAGAGAGCGATTTCTTTACTCGTCTTTTCTACCACACTGAGTTGTTTTAAGTAAGAAGGGGACCAGATCAGAGTCCTTCTCTAAGCATTGCAGCTCAGCAGCTAACCACCTGGATGGGAGAAGAATTGGAGCTGTGCCGGCAGAGTGTTCTTTGTGTTTGCATGCCAGTGGTCTACTCACCACATCTATTCAATGTGCAAACCCATTGTTTTTCAAACAAATGGATCTTGAAATTGATTTAATACACCTTCACCAGCATTAAAAAAAATAGAATAGAAAATATCAAATACATAAAATGAATAAAGGTGAGTATTCATAAAACTTGTTTCAGTTAAGTATATATATATATATATATATATTTCTTGCTACAGATTACAGTTAAAAGTTATTCTCCAAAAACAGTGTAAACTTTGATATTTTTGTAACTTTGCTTTGAGTATGGTACTGCTGTGTCCTCTCACTTATCTTTTTAGGTAGTCCTCAAATGTTATCATTTTTTGGTAGCTTTTTCAACCACTCTGTGGCCCAATAATCCTTATATATAACTTTTTTCACTCATCCCGTTGTACCAAAGCTATTTGTACATCTGGCTTTTCCATGCTAGACAATGGACATTTGAACACCAAGATTTTTTTATTTCTCACTTTTATATTAAGAATCTATCATATTGTGCTGGAATCTGAACCATTTGCTCATTCCAGATTGGCAGTCCTGAGTACACACAGGATCATAGATGTGTTTTGTATGACTGTGAGAACCATGGTCAATTTCTGCATCACACACATTCATGCATTTATCCAATCATTCATTTATTCAACAAACATTCTGGACTTCTACTCTGCACTAAGTATTCTAGAAACAGGGGACATATCAATAAACAAAAAGACAAAAATCCTTACCCCTAAAGAGCTTATATTTTCGTATTAATGTTATGTTATCTATTAATCTTATGTTTTTGTTTCTGTTTTTACTTAAGTAAAGTATTATACTGCTTTTAACTATCAACTTTCTTTCTTGTATTATTTTACCTTGGGTCCTGATGTGATTTCCTCCCACAAATACACATTTCTAATTTATTTTCCTCTTTAATTTGAAGGTCTGTTGTTTAAAAATGTGTTTTAAAGCCTAGCATATAGAGCTGCAATGAACATTGTGGTACTTGACTCTTTTTGAATTATGGTTTTCTCAGGGTATATGCCCAGTAGTAGGATTGCTGGGTCATATGGTAGTTCTATTTTTAGGTTTTTAAGGAACCTCCATAGTGGCTGTATCAATTTACATTCCCACCAACAGTGCAAGAGGGTTCCCTTTTCTCCACACCCTTCCAGCATTTATTCTTTGTAGATTTTTTGTTGATGGCTATTCTGACTGGTGTGAGGTGATACCTCATTGTAGTTTTGATTTGCATTTCTCTAATGATTAGTGATGTTGAGCATCCTTTCATGTGTTTGTTGCCAATCTGTATATCTTCTTTGGAAAAATGTCTATTTAGGTCTTCTGCCCATTTTTGGATTGGGTTGTTTTTTCTTTTGATATTGAGCTGCATGAGCTGCTTGTAAATTTTGGAGATTAAGCCTTTGTCAGTTGCTCCATTTGCAAATATTTTCTCCCATTCTGAGGGTTGTCTTTTCAGAGGGAGGAGATATGGGGATATATGTATACATATAGCTGATTCACTTTGTTATACAGCAGAAACTAACACAACATGGTAAAGCAATTATACTCCAATAAAGATGTCAAAAAAAAAAAAAAAGCCTAGCATAAGAGTTGAAGGCAGTTCCTTTAGAATTTCAAGAATTAATTATAATTCTCAAAGTGTGTGTTGGGAAAGGGTAAAGGAACAATGACGAACAATGTTATAAATATCTCTTTGACATGAATATTCATTAAATGATGTAGTTCTTGCCATGGTGCAGTTACTTGGAAGCTGCCAGCATAGAAAGAGGTACTTCTGTCAAAAAAAATCCTTTATAGAAAATGAACACAAAAGGTGGTGATTTTTGTATTTAAACAAATTGGAACATCAAACATAAAAAGCCTAGGTATATGTTACTCTCTTGACGTGTGTAGTGTCTTTTAGATCCATGGTGTATTGGCCCAAATATTAAACCTAATACTAAAACAGATGAATAGCAAATTCATAGCTCCCTGATGATATTATTATAAGTAGTTGTAATTCTTTTAAAAAATGTGTGTATTGAATTGTTTCAATAGTGACAACAGGGATATTATGAATTTAATACATAATTAGCGATTTAGTTTAAATTTATTGAGCCCTCTTAGTGTATTGAATATGGCATTTTAACAATTTCAAGTGTAAACATTGGTTATGACATTTTAACAATTTCTGCTATAAATCAGGCCACTATATTGAAAATAGTACAGAAAAACAGGAATGTAAATTATAATATGGGAAAAGTAATGTATTGGTGCATCTATGGAAATAAGCATTTGCACACCTACCCCAGGAGTAATAAGAATCAGGTAGTTTAATGAAAATCAGGTATTACGGTTAATGAATAACATTTAATAAGATCTTCCTCTCTCCTTTTTTTTTTCTTTTATGAAAACCTTTAATATGAAAGGAAACCAACATTTGCTTGTATCAGATGCTTACGTTCTCATAGCATTTTGCAACTGAGGGCATTTAAAGTGCATAGAAGTAATGTAGTCATGGTAGACCTGTGATGCTCAAAGTGAGTTTCTAGACCAAAAGTATCGGCATCACCTGGGAAATTGTTAGAATCACACAGTCATGAACCCCACTCTGTAACTAATGAATTAGAATTTCTGAGGTTGGGGTTCTGCAGTCTTTATTCTAACAGTCCTTCAGGAGACTCCAAGGAACACTGAAATTTGAGAACCACTGCACTAGACAATCTGAAGACTGCTAGGACCAGCGTGAGGCCATGTAGAGATTATGGAATGGAAGGTCTATTATTTTTCCTACTGCTGTAAAACAAATTACTACAAATTTAGCAACTTAAAACAACAAACATTTTTTATCTCATGGTGTCTGTGGGTCAGGAGTTCAGGCACTGCCTCCACAGAACCTCTGCAAGGTTGTAATCAGGGTGTCTGCCTGGCTTTATTCCTTTCTGGAGCTTGGGATTCTCTCCCAGGCATGTGGTTGCTGTTCCTTGCAGCCGTAGGACTGAGGTTTCCCTCTTTTTCTGATTGTCAGATGGAGGGTATTTTAGCCCCCAGAAGCTGCTGGCAGTTCCCTGCCACAGGGTCATTTTCCAGGCTCTCTCACAACACTTGCAACTTACTTCTTCAAGACTAGTAGAAGAAGCTTTCTTATCTCAGGGAGGGTCCTATTCCAAATAATTTCCTTGCCTCTCACCTCCCCAGGATAATCTCCTTTTTGATTAATTCAAAATCAACTGATTTGGGATTTCAATTACATCTGTTAAATAATGCTTTCAGCTGAAGAATATAGCTCCGGGTAAAGAGACCAAGGGTGTATTCCCACTGAAGTTTGATAGATATTGCAAAATATCTTAAAATTATTCTATGTCTCAGAGAACTATGGGTATGGCTCATGGCATGGGGAGATGACCGGATCAAATAGATCAGAAACAAAGTTTTAAACAAGCTGTACACCATATCTGAGCCAAAGATTTTAATACAGCACAGTTTGCCTTAGTCACCCTTGAGTTTCTGAACCCTGCCATGTGAAAAAAAAAAATCATACCACATATAGTGAATGTAGTGGCTACTTTTTTAGTCTGGGTCCAAGAAGAGAAGACTCCTGGAATGAAGCCAAGCTGAGCTGAGCCTAAATGAACCCAGTAGACTGCAGCTCTCATGTAATGGAAGCAAGAAACAAAAAACTTTTGTTGTTGCAAGCTACTGAGACATTGGTGTTATTTGTTACTGCAGCAAAAAACAAAGCTGACTAATACAAATATACATACAGAATGAATGATCATTATAGCACCACTACCCAGATCAAGACATAAAACATTACCAGTGTCATAACTGTCCCTGTGTCCCTCCAGTCCGGTACTTTTTCTCTTTCCCAAAGGTAAGTATCCTGATAATACCATAAAACATTCAGTGACAAAAGTCTCTGCTTTTATGGAGTTTATATTTTAGGGAATAATCTCTAATTCTCAAAATCTATGAGGTGGTTATCAGTATCCCTATTTTCACAGTTTGGAAAACCAAGGCACATAGCAGTTATGTCCATCACTTATTTATCTTTTCTACTGGATTGTAAACTCCTTTTAGGCAGGAACCAATTTCCTTTATCTTCCCACAATTTAGTGTAGCATCATACATATAGTCACAATATTAATTATTTTGATGACAATTAACATTTATTTTCTGCTTTCTATGTACCAGAGACAACTCGATTTTCACAAAACCTCTGTAGTAGGTATTATTATTAATCCCTTTAGAGATCAGAAAATAAGCAAAAAGAGGCTGACTTGTCATAGGTCTAGATTCTTTTGCTCTATATATGTGTGTTGAAATTGATCCATATGATTGCACATAACAGTACTTCCTTCACTTATATTGCTGTATAGTGTTCAGTTCTCAGCTCCCTCTAAAGCCACAATGGATCATACTATACTATACCTGTGGATGACTTTGCATAGAGGAGGTACCCGAGCTTCTCATTTCTTCCATCTCTGTCCTGCAGCTTCTCTATTTCTATATATCAGAGGAAAAAAGCAAGTTAGACATCATATTTTTATCTAATCTCTGCCTGTGTTTTATTCAGAAGAGTTGTGGTGTGGGAATTGTAAGTGAAGCTGTAGTAGACTGACTGTATATAAGAACCGTAATTGATTTAATAATATTGTAAATCAACTATACTTCAATAAAAAGAAAAAATAGAGTGAAGTTCAGTTTAAAGAAAAAGAATATTAATTGGTTTATTCACTTAATATTGTTGAGCTCCTACATATCTAGCACTGTGCTGGGCTTTAAGAAAGAGAGGAGGAAGCAGTCTCTTTTTTCACCATAAGAAGCTCACAATTGTTGGAGGAGGTCATTCAAAGGACTTTACTGACTGTTGACCCATAAGCCAGACTTGGGCAATCAGAGGCTCCTTATACTCTCTCCTGCACTTGGAATGTATGTTCTGCCCATTGTTCCCATAGTCAGAGCAATATCCAGGATGTAGTTTTAAGAAAGTAAGATTGAGACCATCTGTACTGTGTACATGACTGAACCCCATTAAAGCCTTTATATAAAGTTTAAGATTTTGGCAGACAGGTGTGGAGATCCACTCAGCTTGAGGCCACCTAAGACAAGCCTTGTATGTGAATTCCCTTGCTTATTAAACCTGCCAATGACCAATTTGGATTGATCTGCCTGATTCTTTGGTCTCTCCTCACTCTCTGTGTAGGAGGCTAGTTTCAGGTTTCACCAGGGTAGCTCCCAGGTTTAGGAACCAACAATTGGTGAGCCAACCAGGAGACCAAAGAAATGAGCCTTGAAAAAGAGACATCCCGAGGGGAAATCCAGAGTTCGCCATCGACCTCCGTATGGGAAGGGGTGGCCCATATGTTAGATGATTGTGGACTGCGTGTGTGTACAGAATGTACAGCTACTGTGGCAAAAAAGTGGAGCGAATGGCCGTGCAGGGGGCTGGCCTCTACTGTGGACAGGTTGCTGGCCACCGAAGCCCAACTAGAGGCTGAAGCTTGAGTTAGAAAGCAGGAAGAAGAGCTGTGGTTAGAGAAGGATGTGTGGTTGTCCACTACTCTGCTAGCTTTGGGGCTGGCAGACAAGATGGGAAAGCAGGATAAGAAGTTGGAGAACTTAGCATGCCATTTGCAAAGGTAGGAGGGCTCAACCTAGAGGATAGGTGGTGAATCCTCAAAAAATTAAAGGCCCAGACACTACCATAAAGTTTTTGGGAGTCATATGGTCAGGTAAAATGTGCATTGTCCCAGAAGCTCTGATTGACAAGATGCAAGCCTATCCAATCCTTACGAGCATGCGATGCAAGCCTTTGTAGATGTGGGAGGCTTGGAAGACTTTTACTCCCTACTGTGCTGACTGCCTCCATCCCTTGCACTGCCTGCTAAAGAAAGGGCACATGTGGAACTGGGGATCAGAGCAACAAGTCACCTTTGAGAAGGCAAAAATATTAATAAAACAGATAAAAGTTCTGGGCATCTTCCAAGCAGGGCTACCATTTGAGTTGTTAGATGTATCTGTGACTTAGGAAGGTATGGGTTGGGCACTGTGGCAGTAACAACAGAAGAGAGTACCCCTAGGTTTTGGTTCCAGCTCTAGAAGGGAACATAGACCCCCCCACAGAGCAACAGCTCCTAGCAGCGTACACAGCACTCCTCCAGGCGGAGCCTCCTATGAAGGAACAACATATCATAGTAAGGACTTCCCTTTCTATCAAGAGAAAGGTTGAGAATATGTTCCATTGACCCACCTCTGCCATGGCTCAAACTCCCACGTTGACTTAATGGCATGCCTGTTTGCAGCAGGGGAGCACCCTGTATGCCAACCCCTGTCTATGGCTTGGACAATGGGAAGCCAAGGGGTGGATGATTGTGAATAAGCCCTTGTGCGGTCAGGATGTATGGAGAGCATTTGGGTTTGCCTGCAAGAGCCTGAAGTAGTCCTCACTGTCTTCCACATCCTGTCTCATAAGGCACTGACACCCCCTTGGCAATCAGGAGGCTGATGCCCTTGCTCCGGTATAACCCCTAACAACTGACCCTTCAGCAGATACAGCAGGTTGGGTGCATAGAAACGGTGGCCACTCTAGTGCCTGGGTGGGATGGCATATTGTCAAGGATGCCCAATTGTTCTTGAAATACAGTGGCTTGTTTCATGTACTAACAGCATGTCCTGTGTGTTCTAAACAATAGCCAAGGCAACTACCGAAGAGTTTGGGGCCAATCACTGGAGTTCCCAAACGGTGAGGGACTGGCAAATTTTGATTATATTGACCCCCTTCCTCTGACTGAGGATTCTAAATATGCCTTGGTTTGTGTGGACACTACATCTGGCCTAACTCAAGTTTTCCCCTGTCACCATGCAAACCAGGCTGCAACTATTAGGGGATCAGAGAAGCTGAGTACCATATATGGATACTCCCGTGGAATAGTCACATTTCAAAGGTCATGATATGCAGGACTAGGCAGAAGACTATGACACTGAATGGAAGTTCCGCCTCTCCTATAACCTGCAAGCTGCTATGTTAGTAGAAAGGAAAAATGAAATAGTAAACCAGTAGATTAAATTACTAATAGGTAAAACCGCCTTGGTCTGGTGGACTAAAGTACTATCCCAGGCTTTAATACATTTGAATGATCAACTTATAGGGCCTATTGCCCCATACGCCAGATTGGGAATCCTTGCCAAATACCCAATGCCATAAAGTTTGGAAGTCTTGAAGACAATTATTGCCTTGGTTCTCATATGGTTTTTGTGCTGTGCTGCTGAGAATACAAAGCTCCATCATGCCTGGGAAAGACATTATCCTTGGCAATGGGAAGTCCCACTGGGATGTGTGAATTACTTCATACCTCTGGGTGAGGAGGAACTACGCAATCTCCACTGGGATCCTATTGACCTGCTGCGAGCTGGACCTACTGAAACATACTATACCTGGAACGGAACATGTACCATTGAAAGAGGGGGAAAAATGAGAGTCCCGATCTGGCACATCCCACACCAAGCCCATCTCCTCATGCCTGATGGGGCTGCCTCCCCTGGCCAACAGGTATGGTACATACAGCCAGGTCAAATTCTTAAAGCTGCAGTCACATTAACATCTAAGGATTAGGCCACAAGTGTAAATCTTAAAAGGGGAAGATCTTCCCATACAAGTTTCTACTAAATATCTGTCATTTTGGCCTTAGGCTTCTGCTGCTACTCTGTTGTCTGGCCACAGGATGGACACCTAATGGAAATACCTTTTTACAGCGGGCCCACTAGTATGCCTGACAAAGGAATCAATCCAACTGTTGGGTATTGTGGGAAGCTGCCCTTCTTTCGCTCATCAGGATTACCATAGCGGGCATTGCCACTCCAGGGAGAGAATTGGAAGGCCCTAAAGCAGTATATTAAGGTAGAACAAGTTAGGACTAGTACTCTTAATTCATCTGGCAATACTTGATCAACCAATCAAGTATCAACCAATACTTGATCCAGAGACCTGGCCTGTGGCTTGAACATCAGTAACACTTGGCATGGATATTCTTTTTCTGTCAATCAGACTACACAGGCAGCCCATCACTCTGCTGACCAGAAGGGTCCTAAAACTACCACCACTAGAGCCGTGGGTGGCTACACTCAGATTTGGGATGGGTTCATGTCGCTCAGCCTGGGTCATGGACATTTGAACCCAGGCACCCCTATGTTGGGAACAGATGAATCACTCTAAACAGAACCAACTCAATTGTACCAGGAATATGGAATGGATATCACCAAAACTGTGTAGTCATGCTGTCACATGAAAGGATAGTGACTGGTTTGGCAATGATTGGTTGTGACACCCAGGTATTTGTTGGGGAACCCAAATGGAACCCAGTGGTTGTGTGGCGCAAATCTTTGGCCATGGCTTTCACCTGGGTGGTTGGGCCACTGTGCTCTATCTAGGTCTTCCCTGGGCACAGGGGAGAATCCACCCCAAAGTAACAAAAATTGTCAAACCCCCTCTCCTCAAGGTCAGATGGGCAGATTCTGTTTTCCACTGGTACAATGACTTGACTGCCGTCTTTGTTCCGTTCGTTGGCCTGGAGGATATTATAGCACACATAGAAACCCTTACTGAATTCACCCAGCAAGCCTTAAATGATAGCTGGCAAAGCCTGTCTTTATTGAACAATGAAATCTCTCTAATGAGAAATGCTGTCCTCCTAAATTGGATGGCCTTGGACATTATTACAGTCTGAAAAGGAGGCACCTGTGCCATTATCCAAATAGAATGTTGTGTGTTCATACTTGATGAGTCTGATAAGGCATCATCTTTATTAAATCACATGAATACACAAGTGAATGCTACGAGTGATCTGACCTCCAGCCTACGGGATTTAATAAATCAGTGGTTCAGATCATGGGCCTCTTGGTGGAAGAAACTGTTACTTATTTCGAGAAACATTACCTTTTCCGTGTTTTCTCTTGCATGTGCCCATGTGGCTGCTCTGGAATCTGCCTCCAGTGCAGCCAGATAGCCGCCAAATGAGCCACCTCCCTGCTGGTGAAACCCTTTGCTGACCACTCAGGGCACATTGCAGAAGAGGGGTGTGTGTGAAATTGTAAGAGCCGGTTACGAGGGATGGAGTGTTGGAGGAGGTCATCGAGAGGATGTGACTGCCTATTGACCTATAAGCTGGATTCGGGCAATTGGAGGCTCCTCACCCCTCCCCTGTCCTTGAAATGTATATTTTGCCCACCATTCCCATAGCTGGAGCCATTTCATGGATGAAGCCTTAAGAGAGTAAAGTATTGTTGAGACCATCTGGACTGTGTATGTGACTGAACCCCATTAAAGCCTCTATATAAACCTTAAGATTCTGCCTGGCAGGTGTGGAGATCTACGTGTCTTGCGGCCAGCCAAGACGAGCCTCTTACATAAGTTCCCATGCCTTTTAACCTGCTGCCTACCAATCTGCAGTGGTCTGCCTCTTTCTTCAGTCTCTCTTTGCCCTCCGTGTGCCAGGGCCAGTTTCAGATTTCACCAGGGGAAACTCCAGAGGGTGCAGACCAGCATCAATACAAAGAGCTCAAAATCTACTTGGTAGTCCTTTAACCCAGGTTTGTCTACAGTTGGCAAATAATGCTGAGTCCCTTTCTCAAAAACTTGAGGATAATTCTTGTATTATTCAAATATCTTCCCTACATGGCTCTGCAGATATTTAATTTTCACTCTGAATTTTCTTGCTGGTTTGAGGTCCTACTGTGTTACTCTTTGGATGAATACCATTAGGTTCTCCACTTATATGCCTTAGGATATCTGGATAGCGTAATGGCCATACTTAAGAATTCAATTAATTTTCACCTTCATGTATATTAAAGCTCTTTGTAAAGTGCTATAAAATGATACTACAATTATTGTTGTTTTTATTGTTGAATTTATGCTTTCTCAGCCTAGTCAACATGAGGAAATACCTGGATGATTGAATCTGTTTTTTTGTTTTTAAAATGTCCATTGAGTTGACTTTCTTCAAGGACAGGAAGCAAAATTTAACACATGTTTCCAGGCTTGTCTTTGTATTCTCAAGTATGGCTTACAGCCTCAAGCATGGTTGTCTTTAATGACAGAACTACCTTTTATCTTATTTTTACAAGATAAGGTTGATCTATTTTTTAAGTTAATACACCACTGTCTTTATATCCTTGTCATACATAGGCTTTGGGAATAGGTTAAAGCCTCTTTATGTTGTATTATTTACTGTGCAGCCATATTTGAAAATACAATGAATACACGGAAATTAATAACTCTAGAAGGGTACAAAGTGATAGTATTCACATTCAATTACAGAGATCATCTATTACATTAATATAATAGTGACGCTATTTGAATGTAATATAGTGAATAAAAATAAAGTGACAGGCTAACAGAATTTTAGCTTTTCAGTTTAGAAAAAAAAAAGGAAGATAAATGGTTAGCAGACATGGTTAGTAGCTCAAATGCATGTGCTATAAGCCCTTATTTGAGTGTCAACTCTTAGCAAAGGACACCAAGCAAATGAACTCAAATATCCATTTGATTAACTAGCTTCTTAAAAACTGAAATAGGTTTTTATATACTTTGGAAAGAATTGCTAGCAAAAAGGATGAGGATGGGTTTTTAACGGAGGTAATCCTCTAAGAAATTACTGCTTAGCAGTTAGAAATATAGAAGAGCAAGATAAACTTGAAATCAGTCTGATAAATCCTATCTTACCCATTGTCTTTGCTTAATAGATACTTTGACTCTGGATTAAACGGTGCTCAGTAGTCACCCCAAGAAATCCTATTCTTTATGTATCTCCTTCCACCCCTCTTCTTACTCAACTAATGATTACTTTCCCACTTACAAGTTATGAGTGAAGTCACTGAATGCAATTACTTGGTGGAGTCCTAGTTCTTGGCTTAAGATCATACATCTCTAATGAGCCTTCATGTGTTCTATAAATGGTGACTCTCAGACCCGCCTGAGCATCAGAACCATCTGTGTAGCTTGTAAGAAATATGCATGCCTGGGTCTCACTTGCATAGATATTTGTTCTGTAGATCTGAGAGGAGCCAGGGCAAATGTAGTGAATCCTATGCATTGTTGGTTCAAATTACATTTCATAAAGAGGTGAGAATTTTTAAATATATTTCAGCATTGATTTGAATTCGTATTATTTTATGTATTTTGTGCATGTACAATTAGTTTTTATTATCCAAGGAATACCCTTGCACTGTAAAAAACATCAGAAAAGTCAGAAGCAAAAAGAAGAAAATAACTTCAAATATGAACACTGTTAATATTTTGAAATACACAAATGGATTATTTGGAGTTTAACTATAGTAATAGAGTAGTTGCCTTTGCAACTGGAAGCATAATTCCATAGGTGTTCCATAGAGTTGGGGGGTTTTTTTGTATATAATTAGATATTATTTGTTCAAATTGGCATTCTTTACTGAAGGGAGGATCCCATTCATCCCTTCTTCCTCTACTCAAACACTTTTCTGGTTCTTTCTCTCTGTTAAGTGGCATGTCTGAGTTTAGTATGGGAGTCCAGCAAAACTGATGATGAGCTTTTGGAATGATCAGTCCTGGGGACATACCAACCTGGTGTGACAGCAGTTCTCCCATCCAGTTATTTATCCACTCAAAAAATTTATTGAGCACCTACTAATATGCCAGAGACTACGTTATGTGTTGGTGACATCCAGTCCCTTCCCTGGAGAAACTTCACACTCTCGTATGGAAGATAGACAAACAAACAGAATTTAAGGTATATTGTGTATGTGCTGTGAAAGATGTATGCACAGGGCATGTTGAATGCACAGATAGGGGATATCTAAATCAGAACAGGGAGTTAGGGAGGATGCATATAAAGAAAGGATGTGAAACCTGGATGTCAGAGCCCAAAACACTCATATGTGGCATTGCTGATTTAGGAAATCTTTATCAAGCGGCGTACTCATGCTTTAACTACTGTGTTTATTGTCTAGAGAGGAGACCGGAAAGCTCTCTGTTGTTTCCTGATGCTCCTTTTTTTTTTTTTTTTATAGAGTTCTGTTCTCTTTTTCATAGATGCATTATTTTTTATTATATTACTGAGGGTCTTAGTAATATTTTGAAAATTTCTTCTTCCTGCATAGTTTCTGTTTCTTCTGAGAAGCCTTTTCCATTTTTGTTTGTTTTAGTCCCTATCTTTCAAGGTAGAGGTCAGATTCTTCTGAGAAAGCTCTTCCAGTCTCCTGACAGGTTATTTATAGGCCTGGCTTTCCACTTTTGTGAAGTACAAGGGTAAGAAGCCTGAAGTCTCAGCATTAAGGATGTAAATGTCTCCTGGGGAGAAACCGTCACACAGGTGATCTGGTTTTATAATGGTGGGATAACTGGTTCTTAAAAAGACTTTCATCAATCTTGGTATTTTGGCTTTATTTTCACCTATACCTTAAGCAGGGGTGGGGTGTGGGGGGCACAGTTATATGTGTTAAATGGGGTTGCTTCTCACTTCCCTCATTACCTGCTTTGCATTTTACCTTCCTGGGTCTGCTGTCAGTTACCATTAGTCATCACTTACTTTTCTGACTTCTAAACTTCTCTTACCTTTCTCTGTTCTTCCGTTCTCTTTGTCCTTGTGGCTTTGTGTCTTAAAACAAAACAAAACAAAACAAAACAACTCTATTATGGTATGGTTTCAGGAAGGAGAGAGAGTAAATTCATGTAGTCTGTCTCTTCTTTGACCTGCATTAAGTGCCTTCTTTTTGTAGGACACTGTACTAAGAATTTAATTTATAATAATTCTAGGCAACAGGCATTATTATTGTGCCACTTTTGAAGATTAAGGAAGTGAAGTTCAGAGAGAGTAAGTGGCCAAAGAGCTAGTAAGTGGTAGAGCTATGGCAAATAAGTGGCCCTCAAATCTACAGAGTGGTTCACGTAGATTATGAGGTCTCCTTTGGGCTAACATAGGAAAGACAAATTGTTCTCCTGCATTTGCAGAGCTAACCCTGGTTCCAGACCCAGCTTTAGGGATGAGGACAGTAAGGACCTGTGAAGGGAGAGTTGGGTATGCAAAGCTATGAGAGAGCAACACCTCTGTATAGAGCTAACTTTTATCAGCGCTATCACCAATATGGATTGGACCATCTTCTGATATAAATTCTTTCTTTCAGGAGCTTGACAAAGTTGCGTTTTGATGATCTATTTTAGTATTTGCTAATTATGAAACACAAGCCACCTGCTTTCAAAAGAAGGAGCTGAAGTGGGGAATAATAGCAATGTAAATATGGTGAATTTATGGGCAAAAGAAGGTTTTTAGCAGCATGTTTAAAAAAATTATTTAACAGCTGTTTTGAAAAATAAATGAAATGCTTCCGTATTGTTAAAGAAGGTGTAGAGGTGATTAATTTTAAAGTAAAACTTGTGACCTCATTTGACTGTATTTAGCATCACTAAATTAATTAATTAATTTTGTATATCAACTTATTGACCAGATTCTAAATCTCTGCTCACTAAAAATATTTATTTTTTCATGAAAGGTAAATATAAATTAGCAAGACAAATTTTCTTATGTTCTTTATGAAATTGACCTCATGGTTTTATGTCTGTAATTGGTATGGAATGGAATATACATTACCTTTTCTAGAAGGATTTTTTTTTTTAAATAAATTTATTTATTTATTTACTTATTTTTGGCTGTGTTGGGTCTTCGTTTCTGTGCGAGGGCTTTCTCTAGTTGCGGCGAGCGGGGGCCACTCTTCATCGCGGTGCGCGGGCCTCTCTTGTTGCGGAGCACAGGCTCCAGACGCGCAGGCTCAGCAATTGTGGCTCACGGGCCTAGTTGCTCCGCGGCATGTGGGATCTTCCCAGACCAGGGCTCGAACCCGTGTCCCCTGCATTGGCAGGCAGATTCTCAACCACTGCGCCACCAGGGAAGCCCCCTAGAAGGATTTTAAGATGAGATTTTGGGGATGTAATATTTGTAAGTTAGAGAGTGAAGTTTTGAGTGGAGAAAGATTTTTAAGTACACTGAATTTAAAATACAAAAGAGTGAAAAGAGATAATTGAAAAATCATATCTCTTCCAACCAGGCTTCCATTAACATGCACATTTCTTACCCAGAAAATGGTTTACTTTAGCCTCTTGTATGGACAGAATGTTTGTGTCCCCCCGACCCCGCCCCACAGATTCGTATGTTGAAGCCTTACCCCTGCCCCACATGTAATGGTAGTTGGAGATGGGGACTCTGGGAGGTAAATAGGCTTTGATTTGGTCATGAGGGTAGTGGGGCTCTCATGATAGGATTAATGGCTTTATAAGAAGAGGGAGAGAGAAAAGAGATAGCTGTCTCTCCCCCTTGTGGGTTCTCAGCAAGAAGGGGGCCACCTACAAGCCAGGAAAAGAGCTCTCACCAGAACCTGACCATGCTGGCACCCTGATCTCAGACTTCCAGCCTCCAGAATTATAAGAAAATAAATTTCTGTTGTTTAAGCCACCCAGCCCATGGTATTTTGTTATGGCATCCCAAGCTGACTAATATATTCCTCAACACGGTACTTCATCTTGTTCTAAGCTTTGTAGGCCCCAAGCCCCTGGTGGTTTCTCTCACATGATGCTCCCTCTTTTCTCAGTGTAAAATACATCCCTGAAGTGTACCTGAAACAGTTCCCTCTTTCAACACTTGGCAATCCTCTGTGCCCCAGTTTCTGAAAAGAAGCTGAAAATCCAGATTTTTATATGAAATTGCCTAACATTTTTAGTATTGACATAGCATTCTATAATAAAATATATTTCTGTGCTGGATTGACTCTCAAGCAACAAGTTTATAAACTTGGTTTTAATGTGTATGTCCTATCTCTTAAGCTCCCTGGGGGGAGTATTTGTGTTTTATTTTTATTCTCTGATTCCCAATGTCTGAAATGGTTGATAATCAAATGTGTTCTTGTCTATGCTGATTCTACTCACCTTTTCTCTTACCCTTCTTTTCTTTGGGTAGAATACTCCCAATTCCATTCATTCTTACATATGTCTTCAATTTTATTTTTAGTTCATTTGGCTACACTCCTTTGATCTTTCAAATTTTGGTGAAGACTATTGTTAGAGTCATCAGTGGGAGAAATCTACTTGTCTGTACTCACCACTTTTGGACCCAAAGGTGGGAGCATTGGCATGGAGGTCTCTCTTCATCTGAGGGCCTTGAACTGTACATAGAAAGGAACTAATAGATGCTAAATATAAGGAGGATTGCCTCCGGTTTCTATGTTTTCCTTCTGTTTTCATCACCCACTATCTTGATTGTTATTTCAACAACAGTGCTGCGTTACTGCTCTGTGGTCCAATTTTTCTTGGTCTCAGTGGGAAGGCTTCTCTTTTATTTATCTGTTCGTTCCTAGTGTGTGGAGATTAAACTTTAAGTGGCTATACACCTGTTTATTCATTCTGCAAGTGGTACTGTTCACTGCCAGTGGTTGTCTTTGATGCTAATACTGTTTCTTGCCTTGTTTTATTTGGATTCCTGACATGTTTGCAGGCCTTCAGTATGCAATAAATAACAGTAATGAATTCTTTACCAGTCCCTGTTCCTCTCTCACCACAGCCTTCCTGGAGTCAAAATGGAGAAATGTTCTTTTTCTCTGTTTTCATATTTGGTATACATAAAGTGTCTAGTCAAGGGGCTTATAAAATGAAGTTAGTTGGCATTTCAATGATGTAGTACTGATATGATTTTCTTATAAGATTTTTCTGCAACTATTTTTTAACATGTGGTTGTTAGGATAGATAATACAATATCATAGTTCAAAAATAATGTACAAAATGAAGAAAGATACGCTATGAAAAGTCTTAGTCTTACCTTTTCCTCTCTTTTTCTCAGTCCCTACCTCCTTACTCCAACTACTTTGATTAATTTCTTATATATCCTTCTACTGTTTGTTTTTATACATGTAAGCAAATGCCGATGTTTACGTATATTCTTATTACTCTGTTTTTTAAACACAAGATACCATTGTTCTGCTTGTTGCAGTACTCACTTAATATTATATCTTGGAGTTTCCACCATATCAAAATATAGAGTGCCACATTCTGTTATACAATTGAATAGTATTTCATTTGATGGAGAGATCATCATTTATTTAACCAAAGTTTTACTGATGAACATTTGTCTTGTTTTTAGCATTTTACTAGGGCATGCTGTATTGCAACGAATAACCTTTTACAGACCTCACGTCATACACATGCAAATAGATTCATATAGAATAAATTCCCAGAAATGGAATTATTAGGTCAGAAGGTCTATTCACTTGTGATTTTGTCAGATATTGGTAAACTGCCTTCCAAAGAAGTTATACCAGTTTATACTTTCAGCAGCAATTTGTGAGCTCGTCCATAAAATGCTTTTGGATTTTATCAGTCTGATGGGTAAATACAGTATCCCAGGGTAGTTTTAATTTGTATTATGAGAGCAGTTGGGCATCTTTTCATATGGTTAAAAGCCATTATTATTTCCATTTATGTGTGACTTGTATGTTCCTAGCCTTTACCTATTTTTCTGTTGGGTAGTTATATTTTCTTCTTATCAATTTCTAGGAGCTCTTTATATATTACAAGGATTAACCTTTATCTGTGATATGAAAATCACAGATAAAGGTTGTTTCTAGTGATTTGAGATTTGTCTTAGCTTAGGGTGTCTTTTAGGGCAAAAGATTTTTTTAATTTTTAATTTATTCAATTTATTTATCTTTTTATGGATCTAAGGTTTTGAGATACAATAGAAAGGGCTTTTCTATACACCCCACCTACCCACCAACCCCCCACCCAACATACAATTTTCTTCCAGCATTTGATAATTTCATCTTTTTAACATTTAAATTTTTGTTTGATTTGTTCATTCATTCATTGAACACATTTGTTGAGTGTCTCTCATGTACTAGGAACTATTTTAAGTACTTGGGATGTATCACTGATTAAGACAAATATCCTTGCCATTGTGGAGTTTACACTCTAGGGGAAGGAGATAGATTTAAAATAACCAAACCAAAACAAAAAAAACCCCAAAACAACGTAATACATAAATTATATAGTATGCCAGAAAGTGAT
This sequence comes from Eubalaena glacialis, assembly GCF_028564815.1. Taxonomy (NCBI): domain Eukaryota; kingdom Metazoa; phylum Chordata; class Mammalia; order Artiodactyla; family Balaenidae; genus Eubalaena; species Eubalaena glacialis. The sequence continues at coordinate 100,796,115 of NC_083718.1, forward strand.
GAATGCTATTAAAATTAAGATAAAGTTGGTTAAGGGGAACTGGAATACCAAGTGGCAGGCATAAGTTGCAATTTTAAATAAGGTGATTGTTGCAGACCTCATTGAGAAGGTAACATCTGAGTAAAGCCAGGAAGGAAGTGAGTGACTTTCATGAAAATCTCTGGGAGAAGAACATTCTAGATTGAGACCCTAAGTTAAGAGCATGCCTGAGAAAGAGCAAGAGGCCATGAGACTAGAGTACAATGAATGAGGAGAATAGTTGGAAAGGAAACCAGAGACACAACAGGGATCAGATCATCTAAAGCTCTCTAGACCCTTATAAAGACTTTAGATTTTATTTTAAGTGAAATGAGGGATCATTGCTGAGTTTTGAGCGGAGGAGTGACAAACATGACATGTTTTAAAACGGTAACTTTGGCTGCTGTGTTGAGAATAGATTACAGGAGAGCAGGGGTGGAAAGAAAGAGACCAGTTAGAAATCTGCTGCAAAATTCCAAGAAAGATATGATGAAGCCTGAGAATAAGGTAGGAACAGCAGAGATGGTGAAGTGTGGTCACATTGATACAGTCTGTTGGATTTACCAGCAGAATTTCCTCATGGATTGGATCCAAGGACAAGAAAAAGAGGATATAAGGATGACTTAATGACTTTCCTGACCTTGGAAGATTGGAGTTATCATCAACCTAAATGGAAATGCTATGGGTGGAGAAATTTTTGTGTGGTGGGGCACAGATATAATATCTGTTCAAGTTCAGTATGCACTTGTTTTGTTTTAGTTTTTTAACAGGCATCTGAGTGGTGACGTTGAATAAGCACAATGAGATTGGATGATGAGACAAGTGAATAAGCATAGAGGGAAGAAGACCAAGGACTCTAACCTGGGCACTTCATTATTACTATTTTGAGAAGAAGGGAAAGAACTAGCAAAAGAAGTTGACAAGGAATGACCATTAAGTTTGGAAGAACACAAAGACGTATAGTATCCTTGAACCCCAATAAAGATAATGCGTCAAATGTTGCTGATAGTAGTCATCAAGGAAGATGAAGACTGAGAATTGACCACAAGATTTAGCAGTATGGAAATCTTTGGTGACCTTGTTAAGAGCAGTTTTGATAAAGTGGTTGGGATGAAAACCTGATCTGAGTAGGTTTAAAAGAGATGGGGAGAGAGAAATTAATGACAGTTTAGAGAAATCTCAAGGAATTTTGTTAGGAATGACGAAAGAAATGAGATGGTAGCTGGTGGAGAAAGTGAGGCTGAGAGAAAGTTTAAAAAATTATTGTTGTTTTAATTTGGGATAAATAATAACTTGTGTGTATGCTGATGGAGATTGTACAGAAGGGAACAAGAGTTTGATGATAAAAGAGATAGTGTCAGAAAATGCTAACTAATGTCCTCACTTAGGTGAGAGAGGTGGGATCTAGTGTACAAGTAGGGGGACTGGCTTTAGATTATAAAGATGGACGGTTTATCTATGCCAGTAGGAAGGAAGACAGACTCTACCTGGGTCTAGATGGACACAGGTACATAGATATCATGGTGCCGGATCTTTTGAACCTTTAATTACCTCAGTGAGGTAAGTAGCAAGGGCTTTAAGAGTGAGGAAGTGTTGGAGGTTGGGAAGAGAGAATAGGTGTTATGGTCATCTTGGAGTGTGGGGGAGTGAATATACAAGGACCATAAATGTGCTGGTAGCACTAAGGGCCCACTTGAGGTTCATGGTCATGGATTTAAAGTTAGACTAGTTTTGTTCAGCTTTAAGAATGTAGGTACAGAATGGTGACAGTTGGATTTAACCAGGGTTATGGCATTTCCAAATTAGTTCAATGAACTGGGAGAAGGGGTAGAGGCACTGAATAATTTGAGCAGGTTGAAGAGTGGAATCGGGACATCGAAGGGCAGGGAAAAGGTAATAGTATCCTTTTTACTGGGGTTGAAGAATTACTGAGACCGAGATATTTTAGAATTAGGCTGGAAAGAGGAATCATCAGAGGATGGGAAGCAATAAATTGAGATAATAAAAGAGCTGCAGCTATAACAAAGCTTCTGTGTAATCGTGAGCGTGGGTGGCTCAGATAGGGTGAATGGCATAATTTCACATATATATTTAAAGGATATATGTTTAATGACAGGATCATTAAAAGAGGTGAAAGCAAGGAAAAGAAAAGACAGAGTATAAAATGGATCATCCACATGTGTTATGGGCTGAACTGAGTTTCCCCAAAATTCATATATTGAAGCCCTAACCCTTAGAACCTCAGAATGTGACTAAACTTGGATGTAGGTTCTTTAAAGAGATAATAAGTTAAAATGAGGTCAACAGGGTGGGCGCTAATCAAATCTGACTGGTGTCCTTATAAAAAGAGGAGATTAGGACATAGAGAGACATCAGAGAGGTTTGTGCATAGAGAAAAAAACATGTGAAAGGGGCAGCAAGAGGGCGACCATCTGTAAGCCAAGAGAGAGGTCTCAGAGGAAATCAATCTGTAAGCACCTTGATCTTGGACTTTCAGCCTCCAGAACTGTGAGAAAATAAATTTCTACTTACTAAGCTACCCAGTTCTTGTATTTTGTTATGGCAGTCCTAGCAAACTACTATAGCATGTTTATTGAATCATTGTAAAAGAAGGAAAGAGTAGTATTGTAGATAGCGAGACAGTGACTCAGGGGCTGAAATTTTTGAGAAATTAGGGGAAATGGTCCAGAACATTTGATATGTCAGCAAAAATAGGGAATACTTAGTGACATAATCTGGTGACGATCTATTCAAAGCTTTTTTTTTTTTTTTTTTTAGGGAGAGAATGGTCGGAAAGCAGCAATGAGGACCGAGGCTGACAGCTACCTCATTTACAGCTCAGTGACACTGGGGTCAGGGGTCAATAAAGAGCTGCCACTTGAAAGAGCTTCAGGGAAAGTAGTGTCCACAGGGGAGAGCCATATTTCAAGAAGGTGAAGGGAAGATGATTTTGCTGATAATGGAACCATGAATTTCAGAGGGTAGAGTGGAAAAATTTCAGCAATCCGATGGCTTGGGAAAATGAGACAGAAAAGATAATGTAGGGATTCTTATTGTGATTAGAGTGTAGCTGTTCTAACTAAGAGTGTGGTGATGGCCATACACAGGGATAAAGGACCTGATGAAGTAAGTCCCTGAGTGTGTTTAAGGCAGAGATCCTCTTCAGGACTTAAGAGTTTAAACTGGAGAGGGGTGGAGGGTGAGTTTCTGGTTAAGGAGTTAGAAGTCCTAGTAGGTGCTGTTTTAGTCTCTTGATCTTGAATGGAGTGGGGGTGATCTTACTCAGAATATGCTATGTCTTGACCCCATGTTGATGGCCCTGGGGACTCTGGGAAAGCAGAGTGTTACACTAAATGTATGGGCTGCTTCCTGAAAAACAGGAAATTTATCTTGTTTTTCTCTGTGAAGTACTGAACCAACTTCATTTTATTTTAGACAGTTACCAAGTTGGCTCAGAAACTTTCTTCGGACAGCCTATCTTTCCCCCCATGGATTTGAGATGTCACCTTTAACATATATTTAATTCCTATATCTATCCTGGGCTTTGTGTATATATGTATTATTGTTTTTAAACTATTATGATTAATAAATGTTCTTTAAGAAGTGTTACATAATTTATAATTATATATTTTGTCAATGTGATTTTCTCAAAGGTGGGTCATAAAAGTATACAGCTAACATTGGCTGGGCGGGGGCATTAAGTAAGTAAAATTTCCTTTATGTTATAATAGAATCCTTATACCAAAATGTTGTGAGAACAACGTTTTCCATATTTTACTTCACTGAGCTTATAATTCTGCAGGTATTGGTCATTGTTTTTCACTATCAATGATGTAGCAACATAGCATAACTCCCAGGAGTCATGTTATCACAGATTGCCATCTGCCATATGGTAAGTTAAGAGTGCAAGATTGAGCAAGTCTTTCTGTAAAGTAGCCAGTAGATCCTGGCAGGGTCAAGTACATATTACAGTTTCACCTGGGACATAGACTGTTTGTACTGCCACCAACAAAGTGAGACATAATTGATTAGTAATAGTAATGATGATAATGAAAACTACTACTACTACTTATAAAATAGGTGCTAATCTTTGAGCACCTTATTAAATCCCTGGTACTGTGCCATGGATTTTGATAGTATATGCTTAAAACAATAAGAAATTATTATTTTGGTTTTACAGAAGAGAATGCTAAGCCTCAGGGAAGTTGAATAACTTGCTTAAGTCACACAGCTAGTAAGTGGCAGAGCCAGAATTACATAATATCTATGCTCTACTCTTAAGTAGTAGATTTTTGTTTGTTTGTTTTCTTCTCACTTTACTGCTAAATATAGTTTAGATTATATGACAGAGAAAATCTCATGAAAAACTAACCTCCAGAGCAGAAAACCTAAAAATATCTTAATTATTTTGGTTTTGAATAAGTAATTATCATTCCCAATTAATATATTCATAAAATTCATGCATACATACTTTAATCCATCTAGCAGTTATCTATCTATCTGCCCATCCCCCATGCCAGAATAAATTGGTATAAATTATTATAGAAATAGCAAACACTTAGGTAAATTAAAATATTAAAAAAGCAAAATAAAAGTGGTTTAATTTCATAAAATCCAGGATTATGGAAATTCCAATGGCAAAAATATATAGTGAGGGCCTTTTACCTGTTATTATGAAACACATACCTCAAAAGAGAACATCTTTATTAATAATGCCTAAGGGAGTTTCAGAACGAAAGTCCAGTTTTATCAGATTGTGATGTCTGTATTCTAATTCCCCACAAGGAGTAATTGGATTTGTAAGCATTTTTTTCACTTTCATATGGAATGTAAGTTAGATTTTTAATTTGACAGAGAAAATATAATTAAATAACTTTCTAGGGCATCAGAAAAAATGAACAGTGCTTTTGTTTTTGTTTGATAAATCACAGTTGTGTTTTTTTCCCTTAACATAAGTGTAGTCCACATATTGATCATATTGATTTTTTACTCAGTGTGTTTATGCGTTTTGTTGAAAGCTTTTTCTCTTTTTGCATTGTGTTGGGCACTAGGCATTTCAAACCAGGGTATGGAAATCTTACAGTCACTGTAACATGAACTCTAATAAAAGAGGGATTTTGCATTGTGTTCTAGTGACAGGTACCTCAATTCTGTTCCTTGACTCTGCTGAACACTCTGCCATGAGGGCATTGGCACTAGTTTTCTTGTCCCAGAATGCACTGACCCCAGGTATCCACATGTCTCTCTCCCTTACTTCGGTCAGATGTCTTTTCATCGCTTATTTTCTTGGGTCTTTTCTGGGTGGCCTTTCTAAAAAAGTGTCTCCTCTCTGCAGCCCTGTATCTTCCTCTTGTTCATGAACATAGGACTACCTCACACTTTGTTTTATATGTATGTATTTGTTTATTGCTGTCTCTTCCACTAGAATATAATTTACAGTCTATTAGAGATTATTTTTTGTTCACTGATGTATCTCCAAGATCTAATAGAGCGTGGCACCTAATGAACACTCCAGAAACATTTGTCAGTTGAGTGTGTTGAGTTTTTAATGTATAAACACTTCTGGGTTCTCTTCCTTTACTTTACTATTTCCCAAAATATCTGATCTATGGAGGGCAGCTTTCAATTTATCTTTTTCTTTTTTTAAAACAAAGTAACCATATATCATATCTTGATAGATGGTATGATTCCTTCCCATTGAATATCTTCCATGATCTTTTTGATTGTTATTTTTCTGTAGCAACATACGGAATCAAATGATTTCCTTTAAGTAAATCATCAGAATTCCCACCGCATTTTACCCAGTTTGTAAAGAACTGTAAAAATGTTCATTAAAAAGAAACATAAAGAGAATATTTATCTCTACATAAGAATCTTTAAAGGATGTATATTCCACCATTTATTGAAACATTTAAGATTGATTAGTATGAATAATGCTTATGAAAGCACTTTGAAGCGCTTTTATGTATATTATTATTATTTAATATTTTGACTGTATTTGGAAAATATCTCTTGAACGAACATTAGACATTTTAATTTTTAACAGAGCACATTTACCTGAGATTGCTGAAAGTTCACTTCTAAATATTTAATCTTAAAATCATACAAAGTATGTTCTTAAGAGATTTGAGATTTCACTACTAATGCAGCTTATTTGCTTGCAATTGGTGAAAACTCAACACTAAATATTTGAACTTAAAATCATGGGGAAAAAGAATTCTGAGATTAGAAGTCTTTTTATTGATATACAGTCTGCCTCTGTTGGCTGTTAGTCTTGATGGAAAGTCATTTAGACCATTTAACAAGAGAGCAAACCATTAAAAATATGCAAGCTCTAGAAAACAAAATCCAGTATACTAATTAGAACTATTAAGGCAATTACAGAGAACTATAAATGATGTAAAAGTTATGTTGGGTTCCTTATGGTACCAATGACAGAAAGCCAAGGAGTCCCTATTTTTCTAAATAGAGTTAAAGAGGTCTGGGTGATTAATTTCAGCACCATTGAGTTAATTCGCAATGAGTCAACAACAGGAAGCACATCCATGGGCATTGAATAATGGTAGAAGATGATTATTTTACCACTTGATGGTAATATAGCTATTTGTCAGGGAATGCTTTAGTAATGAAGGAAAAAGTACAACCACTTGCTGACAAGAAAGAAGAAACATAAAAAGTTTCCTGAAACAATTTGTGGTCTCTACTTGCAGCCAAATCTCTGAGATTTCCCTGATTATCATGCACAGTTGAGAAGATTCTTAACTGCTGCCTTAATATCCTTTGATGTGTGATAAAAGCATTATGACGTCTGTTTCAGAAGACAACTTCAGGCCTATGAACTAGTAATAGAAATTTCAAACCTGTTCCCTGAAAGGCACCGATTATCGTGTGGTGGTATGAAAAACCATCTCATTTAAGGAAATTAAAAACAAGGCTGTGGTCAATAAAACCTTAAGGAAACTGTTTTTTGTACAGACTTGTGAGAGACTAAAATCTTTTTAACATACTTTAAAAAACCCTTCACTTATTGTTTATAATCACTCTGAAGTAACCGAAACAGATATAACTGTTCTCTTCAGATGAATGATTGAAGCAGAAAAGTTAAGATATTTCCATAAGATTTTCAGTAAGGGAGGAGAATTATTAGGTCAGGACTCAGCTTTCTTAACTCCTCATCTGGCCCAAGATGGCTACAATGAGGTGGTCCCTGATACTGTGTGACTATTTCCCCAATCTCAGCTGCATAATGAATTTTCAGTTGTTTGTGCCTTGTAGCATCACATATTGCATAAGAGTATTTACTATTATTCACCAAATTATGACAGATGTGCAAAGTCAGCTAAGGTAGAATAAGCGTGAAGGAAGGGGCAACCAACAACATATGTGCAAATGTAACATCTATTAGAGTCATCCTCAGTGGTTTTTCCAGGGGCAGGAAGCCATCAACAGAACTGCTTGAGCTGCAGAATCTCATACAGTGCCCACCTCCAGAGCTAAACACAGCAGAACAACTTAGTTGTTTTGGTTTTACATCAGTGATTGTCATCTCCACTTAATGTGTTCATAAAAACAACGTGCATACATTTTAATTGGTATATGCCCCATGACAGAATGGAGTAATATAAGAAGATGAACCAAAACTAAATATAATTAATGGCCCATTTTCACCTCATAAGAGCCAGGATTTAAAAATCCCAGTTGCAAAGACGTAGCTAATTGTGTTGCTTTAACCCATTGCTGCAGCACACATTCTTTAAAAATGGGTACTTCTTAATTGAGGTCTTATTAAAACTAATAATTTTCTTTTTCTTCTGACAAGGTGTAGATTAATAATAGTGTGAAATAAATGCCTCAGGGAATCCACAGTCTGTAGACTGAGCAGCTTAGTTCTTGGTCTGTCTTCAGATTGCTGTCATGATCTTAAAATGCATTGACCATGTTAGGTTTTTTTTTTTTTTTTTGGTCAAGTTTCCATTACAGACTAAGAGTTCATTGACAGCAGAAATTTTTCTCTTGTCTTTTTATCACTCTTGCTTAATATCATACCACAGGTATTGAATCAGTGGTGAATAAACTCCAAATTTTATATCCAATCAACAAATTATTGATCTAGAGAGAGTTATAGGTGGTCCTGAAATGGCTGACTGGGAAGAGAACTTTGTCTTTGGAGCAGTTACACAGGAGACTTGGTGAAAGTTATTGAACATGATTCTGATTTTACTATTTTTAAAGGATGAATAAAACTTCTGAGAGAAACCTAGAGAGCATATCTAGGATCTGTGAAGAACTGGGTTGCTCTTTCTTCATGGAGGAGAAAGGAGAATATATCCAATTAAGAACTTGGTTGCTAGATGATGTCAGCGTTTTCCTAGATGATGGTTTAAGAGTGCCAAAACAATGAGCTCATTATGGGAAAAAATGGAGCTCCAAGGTAAAATTCTTTTACTAAGAGATCTGTCACGTTGATCAGCTGAAAATAAATCAGGGATTCTAAAACATGTAAATATATTCAGTTATCCTAAACTAACCTAGAAAGAGGAATAACAATGGAGAAAGTTCCCAATAGGTCATACTGAAAATGAAAAAACAAACAAACAAACAACAAACAAAAAACCCCCTAAAACCCAAAACTTAAGATGACAGAAGATGGCACAGCTTAGTTATAGGAATCTAATGATATTACTGAGATTTAGTATAATAGGATAGACGACAAGAATTTTGGTAATGGGAAGATATAGAAAAGTACTGTCTAATAGATCTATAAAGTGAGCCACATATGTAATTTAATATTGTCTGGTAGTCACATTAATAGTGTAGCCACATTGGCTTTACCCCAAGAGAGGTTTAGCTTTTGTCCTTGCTTGTAGGAGTTATCTATGTAATACCTGATGTCATACCATCTATGTCTTTTTTTAGGGTGGGGGCTGGCCACATGGATCTTAACATGGGACCAGCCACACCTCATAGTCTCAGAGTGGAGGCTGGCTACTCTTTACACCAAAGCTTGAGTGAGCTCCTCTGGTTGGCAATGCTCTGTGTGGATTGCCATACATCCTGTGACAACAGCCAATGGAAGCTTTGCTTTTGGAACTGTCCTAGACTCTGCGCTCTTCTCGTGTTGATTTCATTTTGTATCCTTTCCCTATAGTAAAAGAATAATTGAGTATAATAGCCTTCAGTGTGTTCTGTGACTCCTCTTAGTGAATTATCAAAACCGAGTGTGGTTTTGGAAACCCCTTGAACTTGCAGTTAGTGCTTGAAGTGAGAGCAGTTTTCCCTCTAACTTTTTAGTTGGAGTCTAACTCCTTGCAGTTGATGTCAGAAGTCTTGGGCACACTTTGTACAGAAGTCTTGGGCACAGTTGGCAGTCTGGAGGAATGTGCCCTCAACTTCACAATTTGGTTAATTCTGGGCACACATTAATAAAGTAAAAAGACACAAGTGAATTAATATTAGCAATATATTTTATTTAACTCAATATATTCAAAATACTATCATTTCAACAGGTAATCAAATAAAAATTATTAATCAGCTTTTTTATTATCTTTTTCATACTAAGTCTACTGGCTAGTGGCTACCATGTTGGATAGGGCCAGGTATAGAATGTTCAAAAATAATAGAGCTCTCAGAAGAGATCAAGTATTGTCATTTGTTAAGACAACATTCACCTGTCATAAAAACTCATGAACCTGAAGGTTGAGGCAAATTGGAGAATATTTGGATAAGAGTAAAAGGGGAAAATGATGTAAGTAACAGAAGACTGCATGCACAGGTCAAGAACATCGGTTTTATATCCCTGAATCTGATTATAAAACTGGCATAGAGGCAATATATGGCAGCAGCATTGGGGGACTTTAGCTGTCAGATCATCTACTGATATTTTCATTCAGTGAAAGTCAGTATTTAGGATAAATTCTTCCCATTTGTTGCAGGACATCCCTCTCTTTTTCTCTCTTTTCTCCTTGACTCCTGCATTCCCTCTCCTCTTCCCCCCCTCCCCTCTTTTCTCCTTCACTCTTTTTTTTCTTTTCATTTTTCCTTTCTTTCAACAAATATTTATTGACTACTTTTTTATATGTCATGTACTATTTTTCTCCTAACAATTTGATCCCCAACCCCAGTGGATATTTGACTATGTCCAAAGACATTTTTAGTTGCTATAGCTTGGGGCAAGGGTGCTACTGGAATATAGTAAGTAGAGGCCAAGGATATTGCTGAATACCTTACAATGTATAGGACAATTCCCCACTTCAAAAATTAATCCAACTCCAAATATTAATAGTGCTGAAGTTGAGAAACCCTGTCCTAGAATGTTTTAAAGATGAAGGGGGCTACTTTTCAGGGTAACTTTGATTAAGAAGGAAAAAGTGGAAATTAAAGAAGTGTTTAGAGAAATCAGCAATTAATAACAGTAATAATAGTAATAATAATATAATAACTAACACTAGTGTCTTTACTATTTTATAAGAACAATGGTAAATATTTTACTTATATTAACGTCCTTGATCTTTGCAACCTAATAAATAAATGTTACTATTATCGTAATTCAAATAAATATTAATATTACTTAAGGATGAGAATACTGAGACCCTTGTCCACTAGCTGAAGCTATGAAGTGGTGGCATCATCATGCTTGAGTAATGAGAGAAAGGAGTAATTGACTCACTCAGGTGTTTACCATCAACACTAACGATATGGCGTTCAAAAATGGAAAGAAATATAGTGGGCTCCTGTGATCTGAGGGTATAATAGAGGATGGCTTAATAGGATTTGGAGTTTCAAAAACACATTCTAACAATGATATAGAGAATGACCGCATTAAAATAAAAATGGATGTTTTATAAAGAGATGTATTAGTCATCTTGGTGTGTAGAAGCAGATGCTGTCAGTATCCTTGCCATATCCACCGAACATATACAGTTCCCATGCTTGCAGACCTGGCCCAAGAGCTTCCTACTGAAAATACCTGCAACTCTTTGCCTAAGACTTTTTTTGAGGAAGGTGGAGAGTTCTTGGCCTGCAATAGGCAGCCCAGACAATTTTTAGAATTAATTTCTTTGGTAGAAGCCTTCACTAATTGTTGACGAGAGTGTGCATACTAAGTGAGCTTTCTTGGTCCTCTGAGGTGGACTCTATAAAGTTTCCCAAGTTTCTCAGCAGAACTAATCCTCTGTTGTCCACAGTGGCATCCTGCTTTTTAACATGCCTTGCATTGAATTACTTCCTTTCCCTGCCTCATCTAGTTCATCTCCTATGGGTGCTTCCTAAGAAGACCTTTCACGCATAACCTTGCTCAAGGTCTTCTAGTGGAAACCCACCTAAGATGGGTGTTCTCAGGTTGAGTCAGATTTAGAAATAACCTGGCAAAATAAGAACTGAGGAGCAGCAGGTAAGGATGAATATGAATAAACCAAATAACTATAAAATAGAGAATAAACTAAGGTTTATGAAAATTGCTGTAGACAGCCTAAATGGCTGTCTTAGGAACTAAAGGAAGAAAAACAAAAATAGGAGAAATGTATGTTCCAATGCTGAAGAAACAGAACCAATATTGCTTCTATCTTCTCTGTTAAGAAAAACTATCTTTACCTTGAATAAAAAGAGTAGAACAAATATTAGTGAAAGGGAATTGAAACCCAAATTCTTTGAAGAGGTGAAGACTTCTCAGCCTATGAGGGGCAGGCAAGACAAATTGAGAGTTAATCTCTTTGTGAAAAGCCTTCAACTAATGGTTGACAAGAGTTTGTGCATAATGATTTAGCTTCATTGCCCCTCTGAAATGTCCTCTATGTAGTCTCTGAGGTCTTCAGCAGTCTAAACTATTTAAGTATCTTGATCCAGACAAATTTTATTTCAGGAAACAGGACACTTGAAAACGATATTGCTGAACTTCTGTCAGAAATCTTAGAAGAACAATGGAAAACAGGTGAGGATAGATATAATCTATAGAAGTGATCAATAAAGATATTTTATTGATTAACTGTATTCCCCTTACTACATCTGGACAGAACTACAAAATAAATTATAGAAAAGACTAGTTTGTGAGCATTTGTCAAGTGAAAGTGTAACTCTTTGGAGCCTGTATGGGTTCTTTGACTATTCCTGGTTTACTTGAACCTAAAGAAATAAAAAGACCTAGAACTCTCCCCATCCAGTGTCAGATAATTTGGTCACCCCAGTTGTAACCCTGACTGTTACAATTTTTAAATGATGAGGAAATTAGAAATATACATTAAACCAGAGGCCTGACTTTTATCACACAGATAATTGGTAAACTAATGAGGCTTAACTAGATGAACATAGCTTACTACCTTTTGAAAAACAAGCCATGAAAGAATTAAAAGGGATGCATTCTGAAACAACTTTATTTCATTTCTTTTTTTTAAACTGTTGATTGCTCAGAGCTTGCAATAGTCTAAAAAATTAAAGGAGATTAAACTAGTCATAAGAGAACTACATAAATGATAAACTATTTGAAGTGATTGTGATTGTATTAACTTAAATATTAATATAAAGATCAGTTTAGGATGATGTTTAATGTTTTCCAGTATAACATTAATGATTGGAATGTCTGGTGAAAGAAATAATAAAGTATTCTATTGTTTTTTTTAATAACTTAAAAAAAAATTATTTATTTAATTAATTTATTTATTTTTGGCTGCATTGGGTCTTCGTTGCTGTGTGCGGGCTTCTCATTGCGGTGGCTTCTCTTGTTGCAGAGCACGGGATCTAGGCGCGCAGGCTTCGGTAGTTGTAGCACACGGTCTCAGTAGTTGTGGTGCACGGGCTTAGTTGCTCTGCAGCATGTGGGATTTCCCCAGACCAGGGCTCGAACCCGTGTCCCCTGCATTAGCAGGCGGATTCTTAACCACTGCGCCACCAGCGAAGCCCTCTATTGTTACTTTTGTGCCCTGCTTTTTAACTCATTTAGACATCTTTGCATTTCTTTTGAAGTATGTAGAAGGAAGTTTCTCTGTGCATATTTATGATTTAGTATGTGCACTCAATAAATATTAAAACATTAATCTATTTTAAAAAACACACTGTTCTCACATCACCTCAGACATATTCCAAAATGGGGGATCCGAGTAGAAGCAGCCATGCTTTTCAATACATTATTTTCCCTATGACTTATATTACAGTTAACTCATCTCCAAATGTCTATATTTTTAGTATTTTATGGTGGTGGTGGCGGTGATGTGGCAGGGAGAGTGAGGGTGTGGGTCTTGGTGCACATGGAGATGGTTAGATCTACTAGTAATATGTTGGTAATTTAAAAATTAGGTAGAGGAAGTGAATGATTTGACATGATTTAACCACAAAGCATTCAGATATCTGCTTCTCATTCAGCACATAACCCAGAGTAGGGTTGTGGCCAGGTCACTGCTATCCTTTCATGTTAAGTCTCTAGTGGCTGAAAATTATCATCTCATGAATGCCTGTTAGTGGTTTTTAAAGCTCTATATTGCTCTTTAGCTACTCCTGAGACAGAGCATACATAGATATAAGAACCTGACTGTAAGCATTCCAACAATTTAACTATCTCAGTGTTTTGTAGGATCTTCTGATGCAAAACTGTTGAGCCATCAGGAAGGTCTTACTTTGTCAACACATTTAGCTAATTAAATATCTGTGTGCTCAGTAGACATAATGAACACTATGTGGGTCAGTTGTTTTGTTTCACTTTCATAACTTTTGTCAAAGCTTGTTCTCAAATTAGCCTTGTGGCAGCTTTCTCACACACACAGAGCAATGCTGGCTACTTGGAAGTGTTAGAAAATGGGGTGTTTTGATTATATGAGGAGTATATCCAAATGAAATTTACACAAATATCAACTTAGAGTAACACAAAAACATTGGACAAGGCTTTATTTTTTTAAGTTAATGTTGCAGTATAAAAATTTTAATCAAAATTATAGATGCCTCAAATGTAAACAAATAATTTTAAGAATCACATAATCAAATAAATTAATTCAATAAGTAAGATTATTCATTTATTTATTTATTTTTGTATTTTTTTTTTTAACATCTTTATTGGAGTATAATTGCTTTACAATGTTGTGTTAGTTTCTGCTGTATAACAAAGTGAATCAGCTATATGTATACATATATCCCCATATCCCCTCCCTCTTGCATCTCCCTCCCTCCCACCCTCCCTATCCCACCCCTCTAGGTGGTCACAAAGCACGGAGCTGATCTCCCTGTGCTATGCGGCTGCTTCCCACTAGCTATCTATTTTACATTTGGTAGTGTATATATGTCCATGCCACTCTCTCACTTCTTACCCTTCCCCCTCCCGGTGTCCTCAAGTCCATTCTCTACCTCTGCGTCTTTATTCCTGTCCTGCCCCTAGGTTCTTCAGAACCTTTTTTTTTTTTAGATTCCATATATATGTGTCAGCATACGGTATTTGTTTTTCTCTTTCTGACTTACTTCACTCTGCATGATAGACTCTAGGTCCATCCACCTCACAATAAGTAAGATTTGATATGAAAAAACATTAGTCTTCCTCTTCCTTCCCTCATCCATTTTCCCCTCCTCAGAGAAATCACTTTCACATCTTTTTAAATATCTATCTGTCTATCTGTCTATCTATCTCTCTATCTATCTGGAGTGTGTGTGTGTGTGTGTGTGTGTGTGTGCGTGGTATTAACCTCCTGTTTCTAAATAACATGCTTATATTGTTACTTTTTGATTTTTCGGTTTTTTGGCATTATCTACTGACTCCCTGCTATGGAAAAGGAAGGTTTAACTCTGTCTTCCCTTACTTCTATAGCTCTCTCTTTCTCTCTCATCCTACTTAACTCTCATCCTCTCAGAATAGCTATATTATAGTTCTGGTTGGAGCAGATTTCAGTGTTTATATTATTAAGACTAGGGAATTTTATCCAGAGCTGCCCTGTATAGTAATCTGTGAGTTACTGGAATACTGCTGTGTAGAATCCAAGGCTACTCTGATTCCTGTTTCTTTGTGTATAAACTCTTTCTTCCCCCTCCCCCAGAAACTTTTAGGATCTTGTCTTTGTCCTTGGTGTTTGGAAATTTCATGGCGATGTTCTGTGGGATGGCTTTATTTTTGCCATTTTTGCTGGTACTTGGTGGGCTTCTCAATCAGTTATGAGAAATTTTCTTTTATTATTTCCCTGGATGATTTTTCTCTCAGTGTTCTCTGTTCTTTTCTTTCTATCATTTGGAGTTTGGATCGTCTAGACTAATCCTCTCATTTTCTTATTTTTTTTCTCCTATTTCACATTTATTTTTTTATTTTAAAGTTTTTTGCTTCCATTTATGGCCTATGTATTATTCAGTGTTATCTGAGTTTTGCATATCTATTATCATATGTTATTTTCATTTCCAATAACTCTCTTTTTGCTCTAAAAATGCTTATTAAAAAACCAATAGTCTATTTTTGTTTCATGGTTTTGATACCTTCTTTTGACTCTCTGAGGATATTGATGATCTTTTTTTTTAAAAAGCATTCTCTCTACTCTGTATCCATTTTTACTCCAAACGGTTTTTCCTGTTTGATTATTTTGATCTCAGTTTCTCATGTTGGATGTTTTTTCTCAGATGCCTGGTACTACTCAGTTGTTTCATATTCAAAAGTGGGGGTTGAAAAACTCTGATTGGAAACTCTGAAACTATGAGGGAAGTTAACCATCTATGCGCTTTGCTGTAGGATGATGTGCCTGAACAGTTTAGTTGTGAAGACACTGACATCTCCATCTTTAGGGTTTTTACCTTAGGTTGGTCAGATTCTGCAGAGAATGATTCTCCATTCACCTGTGTGGAGATGAAGGATGGCTGTTGGCATTCTGGGATTTGGAGATTTCCTTTCCTAAAACTCTTCAGAGACTCAGAGATGTAAGTGGGATCGGCTTTCAGCTTTGCCAAGATCCCATTTAGGATTCAGTTGTATACTCCTCTTCCACCTGTTCCAGCTTCCAAACCTTATTGCTGTTGTCCTTGTTCCCATGCCCCAGGTTATTGTGGGATAATGCTAAAAAAAAAAATCTACTTGCTGTCATTTTGGTGGAGTTTTTTGAGAAATAAAAAGTAGATGGGTGTGTGAAATTTGATGTCTTTATCTGGAGTCTTAATCTTTCTGAAGTTATTCTTTAGAGAAAATCCAGACATTATCCTGGCTATGTTCAGGATTTCTGGGGAAGCTGTTCTTAAATTTATCCAGTCAGATAGGCATTAGCCAAAATTAAAACATAGTCTAAGAGCAAGATTGGCCTTGTGATGATAATGGTTGAAATTAGATAATACATACATGAGGGTTCATCATACAAATGCTCTACTATTGTATATATTTGAAATTTCCCATAATAAAAAGTTAAAAAAAAGAAAGGCTACTGTACAGTCCTCAGTAAAAGTGTTTCTAATTCCAAGAAAAAAGTAATTTTTTCTTAAATTATTCATAGCTTCTGTCCTATATGTTATAACTTTAAAAGAATTTAAATTATATGCCTCTACGAAAGCTGTGGACTTCAATCCTAACACCACAAGTCTTTTTGAATTAAAATCAAATTAACTTCCTAATAATCTAGTGTGCCACTGCTATTGACTTAAATAGCCACTTCATTGCTTCCTAGTCCATTCTTTTAAGAACCATTTCTCAATTTCTTTCCCTTTTGCTTGAAACTGTAGCTTAAGCTGGTCCCCTCCTAATCTCAGCTCAGTATACATCTAGTTCCTCAATTTAGGTGCTCAAATTTCCTTTTGCCTTTCACTGCTTCCCCTACATGTCAGCTGACATGTGAAAAAGATGAGCTTGGAAAGGATTTTATTGTACCTTAATAAAATAAATTCAAGGTCATTAAACATCTATGCAGTTACAATTTGTCTAAAAAATATATCCTCCTCATGGAATAAAAATTTATCTTAATGTTTTGTAAAAAGTAAAATTTTGAAATATGAAATTTGTTTTAGGTGCTGTATTCTACTCAGAGAGAAGAAAAAATTTAGTTATGATATCCTATAGCAGTATTGCCGAAAGTAACTCTTTTGACAATAATGTACCTGACCAATTGTATGAAAATATGTCATGGAGATTAGGAAATTTTGGCTATTTATAAAAATTACTTTAGAACTTGAAAATTAGAGGCAATCAGGCAGAAATTCAAGATAGCAACAGTAAAGAGAAATGTCAAATTTATGAAAATGCTCTTAGCAATCATACTAAATCAACATTTATTAATAAACATTTAGTTCACTGGTTGCACTTAGACCTTTATGTTATCACCTATTGTTTTTTCTCTTGAATTTACTTTGGTTTAATTTATCAAAACCCAAGTATATCTATTAAATGACATTCCTTCAACATGAGAAGTCTGGGAAACTTGATGTCTCTACTTGAGGAACATGTCTAATTGAAATGAAAGAATCAGGAGAGGTTTTCTATTGGTATGTGGGAGATCAAAGACTCATAAAATTGGAAGAAATCATCAGAAATCACCTAGTCAAGCAGTTCTCAGCCGGGTTCGCTTATTTGGAAATGTATTTGGGCATTTTTTATTGTTACATGACTGAATGGAAGGGACCCCACTAGCATTTTAGTGGCTGGGGAACAGAGATGATAGATACCCTACAATGTTCGAGATGGTTAGGTTATGAGGAATTGTCTTTCCCAATTACTGATCTAGCCAGTCACCATTTGACACTTGAATTCTTTCCACATTGTGGGCTTATTGTAAGAATAATGAATAGGAAATTCAGTTTTATTATTTTTTTATTTTTATAAATTTATTTATTTATTTTTGGCTGCATTGAGTCTTCATTGCTGCGCATGGGCTTTTCTCTAGTTGTGGTGAGCGGGGGCTACTCTTTGTTGCAGTGCGCAGGCTTCTCATTATGGTGGCTTCTCTTGTTGCAGAGCAGTGGCTCTAGGCGCCCCGGCTTCAGTAGTTGTGGCTCACAGGCTCTAGAGGGCAGGCTCAGCAGTTGTGGTGCACGGGCTTAGTTGCACAGCGGCATGTGGGGTCTTCTCGGACCAGGGCTCGAACCCGTGTCCCCTGCATTGGCAGGCGGATTCTCAATCACTGTGCCACCAGGGAAGCCCGGAAATTCAGTTTTAGAATTATAACAATGCAATTCTGAAAAGTTGGGGAACGGCTATAAGACTGGAGACAATACACTTTCATTGGAATTGGAAGGTCACATAATAGAAATCTATTTATCTATCTATCATCTATCTATAACAATTAATGTTCTCAAGATTTTCTGAATAAAGTGTCTCTAGGTTTAAATTCATTCAAAGTAATTCAAATATGTTAAAATAATTGTTCTTTTTTTCCCAAGTGGAATTGTCTTTTACCCTGATTAAAACAAAACAATACAAAACAAACACCTACTTCTGTAAATAATCCAGAATATAGAAAAGCACAAAGAAGAAACAACCGTAACTATTAATTCATTACCCAGAGAAACCATGATTAATGTATACATTGGGATTTTTCAACAGTAGCACTGTTGAAATTTTGAATGGGATAATTCTTTGCTATGGGAGGCTGTCCTGCACATCATAGGATGCTTAGCAGATGTCTTGGCCTCTACTCACTACATTCCAGGAGCATCTATACAGTTTTGACAACCAAAATGTGTCCAGAGATTGCCAAACGTCCCCTAGGGGAGAAAAATCACCCTTGCTTGAGAACCACTAAGTTTAGATTATAACCTTTCCTGTTTGTGTGTGTGTGTGTGTGTGTATGTGTGTGTGTTTAATCACTTTATCCTTTTGGATGCCATTAAGAATTCCAGTGCTAACCAAACTAAACTAACTAGCTAGATGCCATAGTGTATTTTGAAACATCTTTCAGGGTTGTTACTTAATGCGATTCCTGCAGCCCAGTGGATTACATGGGTTCTTTTACATGTAGCAGGAGGGCCTTCCTCACTATGATTTATTCTTTATCAATTTGCTCATCTTTTAGATGTGAACCAAAGTCCCCAATGATGATTATTTGCATAGGTAAACCACCTGGCCTAACCTGCTTGGGGAATATCATGGTCTCACCCTGTAACCATTTTGTTGTTGTGTTGCTATTGTTTTTTTCTCTCTGTATTCTCTCCATTTTGGACTGACATCTATTTTAACTCAGGCTGAATATCATCCATGGGTGGTTGTGCGTGCTGCTTGCATGATGTGAAGACGTTTTTAATAGACCAGTACACATTTCCTCCAGTACTGTATTGGCAATTTCATATTCATTTCTGCTTAAGCTGGTCGCTAGGCTGGCTGATGTGAATTCATTCTCTGAAAGAGCATGATAACTATTTTCTACTTTTTCCAACTGAGTCAGAGGCAGTTTCGTGATTTATTAAAACATGAAAAATATATGTTGGCAAGTAATAACATGCAGTAGACTTACAGTGGTGCATCCTGAATGGATACATCAGGACTTTGTCTTTTTTAACTTTCCCTTATCCATAGAGCTAGACTCGCGTGACAAACTCTTTACATAAATTAAAAGAGCCCCTCTATGCCTGAACCCCACATGTCATTCTCTTTGTCCATGACAAAAAGAGGCAGCCAGGCTTCTACTGACAAGATACTTACCCCATCCCTGTCTTCAGCCCCACCCAAATTATCCTGAAAGAATAAACATTTACTAAAAACTGTCTTACCAAGTTACTGGGAAATTGAATGTACTCCAAGAGCAAGAGATGCTAAGATTGGAATAAAGCCACCCCCCTAACCCCCCATACACACTGTTCTTTGATAGTGAGCAAAACTGTAGCATTAGAAAATCTCAGGTAAGAAGAGGAAGTATAGTTGCAGAAGTTCACATTTGTGTCAGAAATGGTTAGCGCCTACGTACTGCCCATGCACACTTCCCAGCCTTCCTTGCATATGTTGGTTCTAGCCAATGAAGTGTGAGTGTACCCCTTGCAGGATGTAAAGCCCGTAAGC
Organism: Eubalaena glacialis; assembly: GCF_028564815.1. Classification (NCBI taxonomy): domain Eukaryota; kingdom Metazoa; phylum Chordata; class Mammalia; order Artiodactyla; family Balaenidae; genus Eubalaena; species Eubalaena glacialis. The sequence goes on from NC_083718.1 coordinate 100,816,048, forward strand.
CACCTCTTCCTTGTATCTTCCCACTGTGGTGACCTTAGAGCCTGCATGTTCTGGATTACATAGCTATAAGATGAAAGACATCTAGATCTCTGAGTTACCACATGGAGAACTGTGCCATCCTGACCTGTGACCTGGGGAAGGACTTTTTTGTTACCGTGGCATGGCCTCTCCTAGCCTGAAACACCAGTCAGCCTTAAGGGTTTGGAAAATGAAAAAGAGGAAGTGTGACTCAGACCCAGTCAGATAAGCGAAGCAGAGCAGAGAAGCAATTAGCTCAATTTGAGAATTATAGAAACATTTTAGACAATTGTTTTCTTTGGAAGCAGAAAGAGGGATTTTGACTGAATTTTTGATTTGTTGATAGCAATCAAATCTCCCAGCAAATTTCTGGGAGGAGAACCTCATTGTGTTAGTATTTTACTCTTCCATTAAAAAAACTTTTTTTAAAACCTCAAAGCTCAAATAATTATTCCTTTTTTTACAAAGTTTAAGTTTTATTAAGTACCAAATATATATCAGCTGTGTTTCAAAATTGCATAGCATTACGCTTTTTTTATAAAATAAAATTTTATTTGCACTTAAAAGGAAAAACAATTTTTTAAATTAAAATCGTTTTGTTTTTGTTTAACATACAGGCCTGAAATTGTCACCAATCAGAACCACAGCCTCATAATTAATGCTGACATTTTGTGTCTATTTTGTTTTAATGCTGTTCTTGGGTGGTAGGCACAATTTAAAGTAATAATTTTTAAATTTTTTCTAATCTTCACTCATTACAAATCACACAAGTTAGGAAAATAAAAACAGCTTTGAAAATTTTTTAGTTTATACTTGGTTGGAGCTCTTTTTCAACTTTAACGTTTTAAATATAAGTGAAACTTCAAAAACTAGTTACATTGTTAGTTTTAAAATTTTATCAAAGATGCACTGCTGTTGTAGCACTTGATTCCAACTAATTACAGGGACAATCAGAAGATTGGCAGAAAATTTAGAGATCCCAGATATCTTCACTCTGACCTTCTTATAAAAAAACCCCAAACATTTCCAAAGTTGCAAGAAGAAAGGATTCCTCTATTTTTGTCCTCTTCAAAAGATGACAGAAAGAATTGGCAAATAGATTAAGTCTGGGAAGAAGGCCACCTGGCTCTTGTACGTTAGACAAGAAGGAATAAGTCAAGCCAACGGGTTTCCCCCATAAGGAGATGGTGGTAGTGAGGAAGATTCTTGAGGATGGATAGAGATAGAATATAAGAAGCTGGAATCTAGCCTAGATCCACACATAATTTGGAGAGTTAGATTTCACACTAAAATTGAGCCAATGCTTAGTGAAAGCTTTACACTTTAGCAAATGTCAATTGAGTTTCAGATTTCAGAAAAGAGTCTTAAAGAAGAAACAGAGCTTTGGCAGAGATGGTGACTGGCTGGTAATGGCTGCTGCTAGTGGTGGCCACACAATTTGCACTCTCCTCCCCCCCCCCCCACCTCCATCAGTGACTCAGCCAAATGATGCAGGGTACATGTTTAATTTCTAAAAGTGTGTAGCAGTAGGGAGCATCATATGTTCACCGCTCTTTGGATATTCTTCATGTTGAAAATCAAAGAATCCATTAGCGATTTAAGAAATACAGAGGAAATGGAGGGCTTTTTAAAAAGCATCTATTTAGTTACCTGTTTATTTTATTCAGTGTTTGCAGCCCACACTCACATTAATAATTAAAATAAAGATGCAGTCAGCTCTTGGCTATCGGCTATAATAATCTTTCCCAACATCAGCTTTATTATGATAAGGTAAATTGGCTAATTAAGGACTTGTTTCTGAGCAATGAACAGAGGTGTTAGATCCAAAAACTAAAGAGTCAAACAGCAGGAACAGGCAGAGAAAGGTCCATGTGCCGGCTGGCAAGCAAATCCTCTACTGAGAGAGGGACCAAAGTTTGTAAGAGGGAGATAAAGCTTTCAGACTTAAGTCCTGTGTCTTGACAGAACCTTTACAAATATACTGACAAACAGACAATTTCCTGCATATCATCTGTAGAATATTTGATGTTTATAGCTGATGGGTACACCCTTAAGAAGGTAACTAGGACAAAGAAAGACAAAAGCAAGAAATAGCTGGAGTACTAGATTCCAATGAACTTTGCCATATTTTTCATGTTGGCTAGAGTGATTGATGCTTTTTAGTGTAATAAAACATTTATTATCACATTTTAGATTTTAGTTCCAGTGTTTTTCAGGTTCCAATATTTACTCAGGTATTGGGCCTTCTGTTTAACAGACACATATATGTTGGCTGTTTCTCTAATGTGGCTTTTTTTGTGGGTCTCTCAGGGACCCTCCTCATTGAGAAACTCCTCCTCATGCCCTAATGTGGGAAAAGCTCTCTCCAGGTGTGGATTATGCTGCTGCCTCCAGGCTCTGCCTTCTGGTAGTTCATCCTACACAGATTTTTCTCTGTCGGGGTACTTTGTCACTCTTGGGTGTCTTGCGTAAGAGAAGTTTGCTTAAAAACAGTGCATGTCTGGTTCTCCACAGATCCAGGAGGCCAAGTGACAGCTTGCTGCACCACAGCCCACTCCACTTGCCCTGCTGTCAAGGTGGAGCCACACACTACCCACCTTTAGACGTCTCCAGGAGGGAGTCAGATTCCAGCAGCCTTGTGACCCCCAAACTCCAAGTAGTACAAGTTACTTTTCCAAGTGTTCCTCTGAGCATCCTCCAATTCCATCTCTCTTGGCTTGGCAGAGATGGGGCAAAGAAAAAGTGAACAGCACTGCAAAGACATCTTACAATAAGCTTTCCAGTTCTAATCTACCTCCCGTGAGTCCTCAGTGTTCTCTCATATGGCCTGGAGGTAGCCTATGAGGTAGCACAACAAGTTTTGGGTCACCAACTTTGCAAGTTATTCACAAATGATCTAACTTATTTGTTTTTTCATATGGAGGCCACTTGCATCTATTGGTTGTGGTCTTGTGGTTTAAGCTGATACTCCAGGAGAGAAAGAGTCTCATTTTAATAATCAGTTATACATGTTAATCTGCTTAAAGAGGATTGTAAATACTAATATAATAAAAATTGAGGGAATAACTCCCAAACAAAGAGGGGGATAGAATAACTGTAATTATAATAAAAAATAAAGTTGATGAATCCAAAAGAAGGCAGGAAATGAAAAATATCAAAGTATAGAAATAAAGCAAATAGAAAGAATAAAGTGAGACATAGATATATCCAAATATATCTATGAAACTGAGTCCCCCTAAAACTGAGTTCCTCTGCCGAGTTTATGATTAACCTCTCTATCCAAAACATGATTCCCTTTTTTGTCCCACACCTGTTGCCCTCAAGATTGAGGAGTATCAGAGAAAAGGGGAGGGTGTCGAAAGTGAGCAGGACCCTGCAAGGTTCTCCAGAGTACAAAAGCCCCTCTGTGTCCCCTGTTTCTTGTTTGTAGAAAAAAAAGGCTTTAGTCTCTTAGGCCTTCCCTGAGTTCCAAAAAGCAGGTTCAAGCAGTTAATAGGACAATAGAGTCATAGGACTCCTAGTTCCTCCTGAAGGGATATAGATAACAATCTGATGCATACCTTTGAGTTGTTCTACAGACCACCCCCACCCAGGTAAAGGATAGTGACTGCGTGTTGACCACAAGCAATAGACCTCAGACTGGTTGGAACCAGAAGGGTGAGATTCTGGGGACATCATCTTGTTACCTCACCACTAACCAATCAGAAGAAGGTCACACAACCTGTGGCCTGGCCCCCACCCCAAATTTTGCCTTTAAAAACTCTTCTTCAAAAACTACTAGGGAGTTCCACTCTTTTGGGCACAAGCCACCCGTTCTCCTTGCCTGGCCCTTGCAAAAAACCTTTCTCTGCTCCAAACTCCAAAGTTTCAGTTTGTTTGGCCTCACTGTACATCAGGCACACAAACTCGGGTTCAGCAACATCTACGATCACAATAAATGTGAATGGATTAACATGACAGTTGTAAAAGAAATTGTCAGACATTGAATTTTTAAAAAAATCTAGCTATATGTTATTTTTTTAAAGAGCACATATTTAAACATACACAGAAAAAATGGAAGTGAAAGAATAAAAAATGTACAACAGACAACTATTAAACAAATGAAACTAGTATATAAAAATCAGACAAAATAGACTCTAAGGCAAGGAAAATTATCAAGCTATCAAGATAGTTTTGTGCAGTACTGGGATAGACCAGTTGACAGAATAGAGATCTCAGAATCAGACTCAGAGACTTGACATATGACAGGTGTGGCATTTCCAACAGTAGGGAAAGGTTGATCTAGTTGGAAAAAATGGTGCCCAAACAATGATGACCCATAAGGAATAAAATATATATTAGATTCCTATCTCTCACCATACCCACAAGTTAATATCAGAAGATTAATAAAACCTACTGTGTAAATTAAATCTTTAGAACTTTAAGAAGTTATAAGGTTATACATTTAGAACTATTAAAATATTTTTAATAGTTCTAAGGAAAGGAATATAATAAATTGAACCCAAAGAGAACAAACTATAAAGAGAAAAAAATTAAATTTGACTACATAAAAATTAAAATGTAAAAACGTATATCACAAAGAGATGCCATAAGTAACAACAGAAAAGTAAAAGTATAAACCATATACTAGAAGATAATTTCAATGCATATAACCAGGAGAGGATTAGGATGCAGAATTTACAAAGACCTCCCATAAATCATTACAGAAAAGATTAACACCTCAATATAAAAAAAAAACAAGATATCTAAACTTAAAAGGAAATTAAAATGTCCAACAAACAAGTGAAAGTATGTTCAGCCTAACTAGTGATCAAAAAATGCAAATTAAAACCAGAATGAGATACAGTTTTGTACCTATTACATTGATAAAAATGAAAAAAAGAATAACCCTTGAAAATACTAATCATAGGAGAGGATGTTGAACAGTGGACACACTCATACACTAGTGGTGAGAATACATATTGATAAAACCACACAGGAAATTGTTAAGGACTGAATGTGTTCCTCCAAATTCATATGTTTTAGCTCTAATCCCCAATGTGATGGTATTTGGAAGTAGGGCTTTTTGGAGGTAATTAGATTTACATGAGATGGTGAGGTTTCCCCCTCTTCCCCCATCCCCTAGGTCCCATGATGAGATTAGAGTCCATAAAAGAAGAGGAGGAGATACAACAGCTCTGCTATATGAGGTCACAGCAAGAAGCGGGCTGTCTGCAAGCCAGAAAGAGAGCTCTCACTCCAGGAACTAAATACGCTAGCACCCTGATCTTTGAATTCCCATCCTCCAGAACTGTGAAAAATACATTTCTGTCATTTAAACCACCGAATCTGTTATATTTTGTCATGGCATCCAGAATAAACTAAGACAGAGATCTATTTCACAGTGTGTGGCCAGGTATAAGGTGCACAGATGCTATGCGGTGGATACAATGAAGGTGACCCAGCATTCCTTCGCATGTCGGTCTACTGTGCTGTTCTGTTAAAGTTTGAGAGCTAAAATCAATGTTTCCCAGACTCTCAAGAAGTTAGAACACCAGAAGCACATTAGGTTCTGTCAATTAAATACAGTTGGGAAATACTCAGAGAATAGAAATGATATGGGGGCAATTCCTGAACTTCTGTTTTGGTCAGCAGGCAGTCATACAGACATTGTCTTTGTTTTTGTTTTTCTTGTAGTAACAGTGAATGTCAGGTCACTAGTTTCATCAGAGTTGACAGATAGTTGTAGTTCAGAGGCTGTGGTTTCTTGATCCTGGGATCACAGCGGTAGTGGTTTATTCCTCAACTCAACAGTTCCAGTAGTGTCTTCCTGACTTTCTACCTTCCTGATTGTAGCCAAGGTGAACTTCTGGTGGGTTCATTTGGTGGCTTTGTTCTGAGTCATTTTTGGAGGTCTGAAGCCCACTCCTTTAGCCCCTTCATTGATTTTGCAAGCACTTAATATTCTATTTTGTATACTTCTCTCCTTAAAATACTTGTTTTTTTCTGTCTCCTACAATTGAACACTGACCAATACACCTTTGACCTAGAAATTCTATATCTAGATATATACCCTAAGGAAACTTTTGCTTATGTTCCCAACTTCTATGTATATACCCTAAGGAAAGTCTTGTGTTTGTGCCCAAGGAGACATGTACAAGAATGTTCATAGTGGCATGGTTTGTAATAGCAAACATACTTGACAGGAAAATGGATAAAAAATAGTATAATCATGCAATCTCTGACATATTTTATAATAAATTAAAAATAATAATCAAACATAAGCACATAAGACATAATATCTGTCTTTGGTAGCTTAACAAAATAGTGGTAGTTTTTAAGTGCAAGACTTTAGGAATCAGATGATTAAAAATGAGTTTCCTCCTCCTTAGTTCTTAGTCATATATTCTTGAGGTTTGTTTACCAGCTTTTCTTCTAACCATACACATTCTTCCAGGGCTTTCTCATGTATTCTTATGGTTTTAAGTACATTGTATGTATTGATGATTGTCAGATATATCCCTGAGTTTCCAATTCATATGTCCACTGACTATTGGATATCTCTCCACTTAGGTGTGTTGAAGATATTTCAGATTCAATGAGGCTGCAAATGATCTTTGCTCCCAAACCAGCTCTTCATTTTGCGCTCCCTATCTCAGTTTAGAGACAATGCCACTCTTTATTTCCCCAAATTAGAAACCTGTTATCATCCTTGCCTACATTGTTTCCTTCACACCCTGTCCCACACACACAGTGACTAAGTCTTGTCATATTGTTAAAATTTTCCTCATCAGTTATACTGTCACTTTCTTCATATATCTACTATTGAAAAACCTTTTAACTCATTGTCACCTTGCCTCCAATCCTACCCTCCCTATCCGTTCCACATGACATAGTCAAAAATGACATTTCTAAAGCAAAAATATCAGTATTTCATTCTCCTTTTTAACATCTCTCAATGGCTTCTTATTGGTACTAACCATAATATTCATGGCCTTTATGATATAGCTTCCAATTACTTTTCAGTGTTCCCACTTATCTCTTTTCTGCTCTACAATACAATCCATATTGTGCCTTTCAGCTTCTTAGATAGACTGCGGTCTTTCTGATCCTCACAACTTCCAATGTGCTATTTGTTTTGCGGGGTATACACTTCTCTTTCCTTTCTACCCCCTTCTATTAGGTTTCAGGTGAGACATTAATATCCTCCAGTAGTATGTATCTCTAATATTCTCCTCTTTCCTCACATTACATTCCCTTCCCCGCAAGTCTGTATGTATGTCTAACAGTTAAGCCCTTAAAGAAAAACCCAATCACCGTATCCTCATCACATTTACCATACTTAGCAATTATTTCTTAATATCACCTAATATCCAGTCTGTGTACAAATTTCCTTGATTGACTCAAAACAGTTTACAATGGGTTTGCTTGAATCAGGATCAAACAAGGTCCACACATTGCAACAGGTTAATATGTCTTATCTATAACAGTTCCTTTTCCCATTTTAATGCCATCTTGGGGCAGAAACCCATTGGTTTTTCTGATGGAATTTCCATATACCATATTTTATTAATGTCAGTCTCATGGTTACATTTAACAAGTTCCTCTATCCACCACATTTTCTATTAGCTAGTAGTTAAATCTAAAGGCTTAATTAGATGCATATTACAATTTTAGTAAGAATATTGAACAGATTGTGCTGTGTACTTCCTATTGCATTCATCAGGATACAAATAACAGCTGGTTGTCTCTCTTTTAGGGCTGTTAAGGTCATCAGTCATTTCAGATGGTTCCAACCTAATCCATCTATTACAAGATTACCCATCAACCTTTTATCTAATGGTTTTACAGTCACTGTTGATTGTTGTCTAAACTCAGTATTCCGTTAGAGTTGCGGTATTATGTTTCTCATTTTTTCACTTCTTCTGCATTTGGTTACTCTAAAATATAATTGATATAGAAAAAGCAGCATGGATGTTTGATTCTTTCTCTTCATTTACTAATTTTAAGCATATTGGCTTGGTGCCTGTTATGATCACCCCATGGGAAAAGGGCTCAACTTCCCACGCATAATTTAGTTTGATGTTGAGATTGATGATGCCACAAATGCATCAAGAGGGTATGAAGAGGTTTGTTATTCACATAATGAGTCTTCCTGAGGAGCAAACTCCCAGGCAGGTCTGAGATGGTTCAGGGAGCAAGGAGGGCATGACTGGGCTTGACTTCTATTGTAGTTAGGGGATGGGGCTAGAGGAATGGCTCCTGCATAAAGGCTGTTGCTCACTGGGCTTAAGTGTTGCAGGAGGGGGCACGTGGGCTTCCCCACAAGTGAAAACTATAGGAGAAGAGGGAAGAGTGGAACTTGAAATCTACCAATAGTCAAAAATAAAAAAATGTAGAGTCGAACTCTTTACTACAATTCACCCTGATATTTGACCAATGATTGAAATGTGCCACATTTTATTTAATTAAATTTGAACTTGTTTAAATATGCCATTATGGCATTTATGAGGCCTGAAGCCTGAGGCAAGTGAGAGAGCTAAAATTTCTATTGACTGCCTTAGTGCCTTCATCGCTTCTCTAAAGAGGTCTTGTATAATGGATTTCAATCTTTGAAGGACCTGTTTTAATTTACCTTAGGTCAGATTAATTGTTTTTAACCAGGGTGGGTACATGGAGTCCCATTTTGTCAAGCTGATTATAAGTGCAAAAGTTTAATATCATTTAAATTTATTACTTGTTGGGTCAGAGTATACATGCCCACCCTGGAATATTTAAGGGCAGTGAGTGCTATGGCTATAGAGAACTGAGGCATGGAAACAGTTCTGATGGCTCAGGTGAATCTTGCCTGTTTGTCTTTGATGTCTCGTGACTACTCTAAAAATATAGGGTTTACATTATGGAAATTTAGTGGCATCTCAGGTATAACTGTAAATTGAAACCCAGTATAGATTAAAGTATGAAGGTTTGTCAACTGGTGCTTTTCATCACATGTTAAATTTAACTCAGATACTATGTTACAGAAGCACAAAAGCCAATCACCTGCCATTATATTTGGAGGCAGGGGATATTTTAAACAAACTTTTCTTTTCAAAGCAATTTTAGCTTCACTGCAAAATTGAGCACAAGGTACAAAGATTTCCTTGTTCTTCCTTCCCTGACACAGGCGTTGCCTCCGCCATCATCAACACCCACTACTAGCATGATACAGTTGTCAAATGCTTAACCTGTATTGATACATCTTTATTGCCCAAAGTCCATAGTTTACATTACAGTTCACTCTTTTTTTTTTTTTTTTTTTAAGATTTATTGATTGATTGACTGATTGATTGCTATGTTGGGTCTTCGTTTCTGTGCTAGGGCTTTCTCTAGTTGCGGCAAGCAGGGGCCACTCTTCATCGCGGTGCGCGGGCCTCTCACTATCATGGCCTCTCTTGTTGCGGAGCACAGGCTCCAGACGCGCAGGCTCAGTAGTTGTGGCTCACGGGCCTAGTTGCTCCGCGGCATGTGGGATCTTCCCAGATCAGGGCTCGAACCCGTGTCCCCTGCATTAGCAGGCAGATTCTCAACCACTGCACCACCAGGGAAGCCCCTACAGTTCACTCTTAATGTACTTTCTATGGGCTTTGTATAATGTATAATGACATATGTCTGCTATTATACTATAATATATACTAGTTTTACTACCCTAAAAATCCTCTGTGCTCTGCCTATTTATTCCTTCCTGCCACTCAACTCCTAGTCACCACTGATCTTTTAAGTGTCTCCATATTTTTGCCTTTTCCAGAATGTCATATAGTTGGAATTATACAATATGTAGCCTTTTCAGATAGGCTTCTGTCACTTAGTAATATGCACTTAAGAGTCCTCTACGTCATTTTATTTTTATCACTGAATAATATTCTGTTGTCTGAATGTACCACAATTTATTTATCCTCTCACCTATTGAAGGATAGGTTGCTTCCAAGTTTTGGCAACTATGAATAAAGCTGCATTAAACATCTATTGCAAGTTTTTGCAGATAAATTTTCAACCTCACTAGGTAAATACTAGGTAGCAGTGTTGCTGGATAACATAAGAGTACTGTATTCCTCCCTTACCTGTGGTTTCATTTTCCGTGGTTTCAGTTACCCGTGATCAACCACGGGTCCGAATATATTAAACAAAAAAATTCCAGAAATAAACAATTCATAAGTTTTAAATTGCATGTCATTCTGAGCAGTGTGATGAAATCTTGCACCGTCCAGCTCCATCCCACCCAGGACTTGAATCATCCCTTTGCTCAGCATACCCCACCCATTGGTCACTTAGTAGCCTCTGGGTTATCAGATTGCCCGTCGAAGTACCACAGTGCTTGTGTTCAAGTAACACATTTAACTTAGTAATGACCCCAAGTGTAAGAGTAGTGATGCTGGCAATTTGGATCTATCAAAGAGTAGCCATAAAGCGCTTTCGTTAAGTGAAAAGGTGAAAGTACTTTTTTTTTTTTAGTTTTATTTATTTTGGGCTGAGTTTTGGGTCTTCATTACTGCGTGTGGGCTTTCTCTAGTTGCGGCGAGCAGGGGCTACTCTTCATTTTGGTGTGCGGGCTTCTCATTGCAGTGGCTTCTCTTGTTGTGGAGCACGGGCTCTAGGCGTGCAGGCTTCAGTAGTTGTAGCATACGGTCTCAGTAGTTGTGGTGCACGGGCTCAGTAGTTGTGGCTCATGGGCTCTAGAACGCAGGTTCAGTGGCTGTGGTGCCTGGGCTTAGTTGCTCCGCGGCATGTGGGATCTTTCCGGACCAGGGCTCAAACCCGTGTCCCCTGCATAGGCAGGCGGATTCTTAACCACTGCGCCACCAGGAAAGTCCCAAGGTGAAAGTTCTTAACTTAATAAGGAAAGAAAAAAAATTGTTTGCTGAGGTGGCTAAGATCTCTGGTAAGAACAAATCTTCTACCCATGAAATGGTGAAGAAAGAAAAATAATTCATGCTAGTTTTGCTTTTGTACCTCAAGCTGCAAAAGTTATGGCCACAATCCATGGTAAGTGCTTAGTTATGATGAAAAAGGCATTAACTTTGTACAATAAGGTATTTTGAGAGAGAGAAAGAGAGAGAGAGACCAAATTCATATAACTTTTATTACAGTATATTGTTATAGTTCTATCTTATTATTAGTTGTTGTTAATCTCATACTGTACCTAATTTATAAACTATCATAGATACATATGTATAGGAAAAAACATAGTATATTTAGGGTTCAGTACTATCCACAGTTTCAGACATTCACTGGACGACTTGGAACATATCCCCTGTGAATAAGTGGCGACTACTGTATGTTTAGTTTTGTAAGAAACTGCCAAACTGTCTTCCAAAGCGGCTGTACCATTTTGCACTCCCACCAGCAATGAATGAGAGTTCCTGTTGCTCTACATCCTCAACAGCATTGATGTTGTCAGCGTTTTTGATTTTGCCCATTCTATTAGGTGTACAGTGGTGTGTCATTATTTTTTTAATTAATAATTTAAAAAATTTATTTATTTAAAAAATTTTTATTTTATATTGGATTAGAGTTGATTAACAATATTGTGTTAGTTTCAGTTGTACAGCAAAGTGATTCAGTTATACATATACATGTATCTATTCTTTTTCAAATTCTCTTCCCATTTAAGTTATTACAGAGTATTGAGCAGAGTTCTCTGTGCGATACAGTAGGTCTTTGTTGGTTATCTATTTTAAATACAGCAGTGTGTACATGTCAGTCCCAAACTCCCGATCTGTCTCTCCCCCTCAGCCTTACCCCCTGGTAACCATAAGTCTGTGAGTCTGTTTCTGTTTTGCAAATAAGTTCGTTTTTATCATTTTTTTTTAGATTCTGCATATAAATTATGTCATATGACATTTGTCTTCCTCTGTCTGACTTACTTCACTTAGTATGATAATCTCCAGGTCCATCCATGTTGCTGCAAATGGCATTATTTCATTTTTTTTAATGGCTGAGTAATATTCCATTGTATATGTGTACCACATCTTCTTTATCCATTCATCTGTCAATGGACATTTAGGTTGCTTCCATGTCTTGGCTATTGTAAACAGCGCTGCAATGAACATTGAAGTGCATATATCCTTTCAAACTATGTTTTTCTCTGGATATATGCCCAGACGTGGGATTGCTGGATATGGTAGCCCTATTTTTAGTTTCTTAAGAAACCTCCATATTGTTCTCCATAGTGGCTGCATCAGTTTATATTCCCACCAACAGTGCAAGAGGGTTCCCTTCTCTCCATACCCTCTCCAGCATTTATTGTTTGTAGACTTTTTGATCATGGCCATTCTGACTGGTGTGAGGTGATATCTCATTGAAGTTTTGATTTGCATATCTCCAATAATTAACAAAGTTGAGCATCTTTTCATGTGCCTCTTGGCCATCTGTATGTCTTCTTTGGAGAAATGTCTATTTCAGTCTTCTGCTCATTTTTTGATTGGGTTGTTTGTTTTTTTGCTATTGAGCTGCATGAGCTGCTTGTAATTTTAGAGATTAATCTCTTGTTGCTCACATCATTTGCAAATATTTACTCCCATTCTGTGGGTTATATTGTTTTAATTTGCAATTACCTAAACATATTATGTTGAGCATATTTTCATATGTATATGTCTTCTTTGGTGAGGTGTCTGTTCAGATCTTTCACTCATTTTTAAATTGAGTTGCTTATTTTCTTTTTTAAATTTTTTTAATGAACTTTTATTGGAGTATTGTTGATTTACCATGTTGTGTTAGTTTCAGGTGTACAGCAAAGTGAATCAGTTATACATATACATATATCCACTCTTTTTTAGATTCTATTCCCATATAGGTCATTACAGAGTATTCTTAAACATAATAATACCCAGATGAAATAAGATATGATTTATGAATATATGAAAATACTTGAGATAGGGATGCTAATAAGTAAAACACAAGACCTAGAAGCCATAAAATAAAAGTTCGGCTCATTTGATTACTTAAAAATTAAAATCTTAAAAATGAAAAAAGTCCATAAGCAGTTTATTTTAAATTGACAGGGCCTCCATTTCTTCTTTTTTCCTTTTCTTCTTCTTTTTTTAAAAATTTTTATTGGAGTATAGTTGCTTTTCAATGTTGTGTTAGTTTCTACTGTACAGCGAAGTGAATCAGCTATACATGTACATATATCCCCTCTTGTTTGGATTTCCTTCCCATTTAGGTCACCACAGAGCACTGAGTAGAGTTCCCTGTGCTACACAGTAGGTTCTCATTAGTTATATATTTTATACATAGTATCAGTAGTGTATATATGCCAATCCCAATATCCCAATTCATCCCACCCCCCTTTCCTCCTTGGTATCCGTACATTTGTTCTCTACATCTCGTCTCTATTTCTGCTTTGTAAATAAGATTGTCTATACCAACTTTTTCAGATTCCATAAATATGCTATAATATATGATATTTGTTTTTCTCTTTCTGACTTACTTCACTCTGTATGACAGACTCTAGGTCCATCCATGTCTCTACAAATGATGCAATTTCATTCCTTTTCATGGCTGAGTAATATTTCATTGTATATATGTACCACATCATCTTTATCCATCCCTCTGTTGATGGACATTTAGGTTGTTTCCATGTCCTGGTTGTTGTAAATAGTGCTGCAGTGAACATTGGGGTGCATGTGTCTTTTTGAATTATGGTTTTCTCTGGGTATATGCCCAGTAGTGGGATTGCTGGGTCACATGGTAGTTCTATTTTTAGTTTTTTAAGGAACCGCCATACTGTTCTCCATAGTGGCTGTATCAATTTACATTCCCACCAACAGTGTAGAAGGGACATTGTAACCCTCTCCAGCATTTATTGTTTGTAGATTTTGTGGTGATGGCCATTCTGACTGGTGTGAGGTGATACCTCATTGTAGTTTTGATTTGCATTTCTTTAATAATTAGTGATGTTGAGCATCTTTCTATGTGTTTGTTGGCCATCTGTATGACTTTTTTGGTGAAATGTCTATTTAGTTCCTTTGCCCAATTTTTGATTGGGTTGCTTGTTTTTTTGATATTTCAGATATGTCTTTAGCAAATATTTTCTTCCAGTCTGTAGTGTCTTGTCATTTTCTTGAGAGTGTATTTTGCATATCAGAAGCTTTTAATATTAACAAAGTTTAGCTTATTAATTTTCTTCTTTTATGAATCATGCCTTTGGTGTATCTAAAAAGCCATTGCCATACCCAGGCCATCTAGGTTTTCTCCTACACTATCTTTTTGAATTTTTATAGTTTTGTGTTTTACATTTAGGTGTAGATCCATTTTAAGTTAATTTTTGCAAAGAGTTTAAAGCCTCTGTCTAGAGTCTATGTCTACATATATATATATACATATATATATTTTTTTGCATATGGATGTCCAGTTCTTCCTGTATCATTTGTTGAAAGGTTATATTTACTCCATTTTATTGGCTTTTTTTCCTTTGTCAAAGTTGACTGATATTATGACTATATTTGTGTGGATCTCTGCGTCTATTTCTGGGCTCTCTTTTCTGTTCCACTGACCTATTTTGTCTATTCTTTTGCTAATACCATCCTATCCTGATTCCTGTAGCATTATAGTAAGTCTTGAAGTCAGGTAGTGTCAGTCTTCCAACTTTGTTCTTCTCCTTCAATACTATTGTAGTTATTATGGGTCTTTTGCTTTTCCATGTAAACTTTGGAGTCAGTTTGTTGATAGCCACAAAATAACTTGCTGAGATTCTGATTAGGATTGCATTGAATTTATAGATTATGCTGGGAAGAACTGACATCTTGGCAATATTTTTTTTTTTTTTGAAGGAGTGACTTGGTCTGGTAAACTTTTTTTTTTTTAAATTAATTAATTAATTAATTTATTTATTTTTGGCTGTGTTGGGTCTTCGTTTCTGTGGGAGGGCTTTCTCCAGTTGCAGCGAGTGGGGGCCACTCTTCATCGCGGTGCACGGGCCTCTCACTGTCGCGGCCTCTCCCATTGCGGAGCACAGGCTCCAGACACGCAGCCTCAGTAGTTGTGGCTCACGGGCTTAGTTGCTCCGCGGCACGTGGGATCTTCCCAGACCAGGGCTCGAACCCGTGTCCCCTGCATTGGCAGGCAGATTCTTAACCACTGCACCACCAGGGAAGCCTGACATCTTGGCAATATTATCTTCCTATTCATAAATGGGGATTATCTCTCTTTGATTTATTTTATCAAAGTTTTGTAGTTTTCCTCATGTAGATTTTGTACATATTTTATTAGATTTATACTGAAATCTATTTCATTTTATGAATGATAATGTAAATGGTATTGTGTGTATATTGATGATCATGTTGATTGTTAATAAAGACAGTTTTACTTCTTCCTTTTCTATCTGGATGCCATTTATTTCTTTTTCTTGTCTTGTTGCAGTGGGTAGAACTTCCAATAAAATCTTAAATAGAAGTGATGAGAGTGGACAGTCTTGTCTTTCAGTGTTTCACCATTAAGAATGATGCTATCTGTAGGTGTTATGTTGATACCCTTTACCAGGTTGAAGAAATTGCCTTCTATTTTTAATTTGCTGAGATTTTAAGCATCAGCAATGGTGTTGGGTTTTCATCAAATGATTTGCCTGCATCTATTGAGATACTGTTTTATTTATCTATTGCTGTCTAACAATATTACCACAAAGTTAGCGACTTAGAACAACACATATTTATTTTCTCACAATTTTGGTGAATCAGAAACACAGACAGTGCTTACTAAGCTTAATGTCCTGCTTCAGGCTCTCACAAGACTGCAGTCAAGGTATTGGCGGGGCTGCAGTCTGATGTGAAGCATGATTCAGGAAAGATCTGTATTCAAATTCAGATCCAAACTCAAATGTTTGCTGGAAGCATTCATTTTCATGCAGGTTGGAGGACTGGTGGCTTCAGTTTCTTGCTGACTGTTGGATGGAAGCTGCTTTCAGCAGCTTTCTGTATGGCCCTCTTCATATGGCAGCACACAACATGACAGTTTGCTCCTTTGAAGCCTGCAGGGAAGAGTGTCTTTCAGCAATACTGATATTACAATCATATGTGATGTAATCACCTGCAATAATCACATCCATCCTTTCACTTTTGCTATATTTCTATTCATCAGAAGCAAGTCACAGATCCTACTCACACTCTAAGTCAGGGGTTTACACACAGATGTGAATTTCTTGAGGTCAGATCATGGGGACCATCATATTGGCTTACCACAGATAATCATATGGATTAAAAAAAATAATTTAATGTGATGAATTACATTGATTGGTTTTCAAAAGTGAAACCAACCTTGCATTCCTGGGACAACTATTTCATTATGATGTATTTTTTTTAAATAGCTGTTTATTTATTTTTTATTTTTATATTTTCTTGGCCACACCGCACTGCATGTGGGATTTTAGTTCCCTGACCAGGGATCAAACCCGTGCCCTTTGCATTGGAAGTGTGAAGTCTTAACCACTGGATCGCCAGGGATGTCCCCATTATGATGTATTATCCTTTATATATTATTATTATATTTGATTTGCTAATATTGTGTTTAGAATTTTTGCATCTATGTTCATGGGGGTATTTTTTGCAGTTTCATTTTCTTGTGATATCCTTGGTAGGTTTTGTTATCAGGGAAAAGTTGGTCTCATAGACTCTAGAAGTTTTGCCTCCTCTTTGATTTTCTGGAAGAGTTTGTATAGAATTGATATTATTTCCTCATTAAATATTTGGTAGAATATACCAGTGAAGACTTGTGGGCCTGGAATTTTCTTTCTGGAAAGTTTTTCACTACAAATACAGTTTATTTAATAGATATAGAATTACTTGTTATCTATTTCTTCTTGAGTCTGTTTGTGTAGTTTATTTCAAGAAATTTGTCTGTTATCAAAGTTGTAAATATATTGGCCAAATGATTTTTGTAATACTTTCTTGTTATTCTTGTTATATTTGTAGATTTACGGTAATGTTACCTCTTTTATTCCTGATACTGAGAATTTGTTCTCTCTCTCTCTCACCTTATCCTGATCAGCTTACCTATAGGTTAAACAACTTTATCTATCTTCTCAAAGAACTAGCTTTTAGTTTCATTGGTTTTTCTTTGTCATTTTGTTCCATTTTATTTATTTTCCACACTGTTCGTTGTTACATTTTGTCTTCTTTCTTTTCATCTATTTTATCTGTTTCTCCAATTTCTTAAGTAGAGGTTGAGGCAGTTGGTTAAAACCCTTTTTTCTGATATAGGTGTTTAGTGCTATAAATTTCTCTCTAGATAGTGCTTCAGCAGCATCCCACGATTTTGATGTTTCATTCAGTTCAAAATAATTTCTAATTTCCCTTTTAATTTCTTTGTTAACCTATGGATTATTTGAAAGTGTACATTAGTTTCCAAATATTTGGGGGTGGTTTAATATCTTTCTTTGCTCTGAAGTATATTTTTTCTGATGTTAACATATCCATTTCATTTTTCTTTTGAGTAGTTTTAGGGAGGTATCTATTTTTTCATTTACTTTTAATTTATTTATATTCAACTGAGTTTCTTATACGTAAGATGTATGTTGGGTTTTGCTTTAAAAAATCCAATTTAACAATTTTTATCTTTTAATTGGGGGGTGTTTAAATCACTTGAGTTAATTTGTTGAATTTATTGATATAACGTTCATGATATTCACTTATTATTCATTTAATATCTGTAGAATTTGTTGTGGACGTGACTTCTCTCAATACTGATATAGTTAATGAGTTTTTTCTTATTTGTACCTGATCAATCTTGCTACATTTTTATCATTTTCATGGATCTTTGCCTTTTAATTGAGGCACTTAGAACATTTATTTTTACTGTAATTATTGTTTTAATCAAGTTTAAATTTTTCATTTTGCTATTTTTTTTTTGCTAATTTTCCTTCTTTTTGAATAAGTAAACATTATGCATTAATTTATTTTGGCTTATTAGCTATAATTCTTTTTTATTTTAGTGTTTGCACTAGGATTTACAGGCTTATATATACATATTTAACTCGTCACTGGTTATCTTCAAGTGATATTAGACCACCTTACGTAGAGTATAAGAAACTTATAATTGAATAGTTCCACTCATCCCATCCTGACCTTTGTGCTATTTTTGTCATAAATTTTACTTCTGTGTATATTATAAACCCCATAACACATTGTTTTCTCAATTATATTTCCAAGATATTCAAATAATAAAAAAAACTCTATCTACTCATGTAATTATGGCTTGCATTGTTTATGATGAGCAATCTGCTACCATCTTTTTCTTTGTTCTTCTGTATGTAATTTTTCTCTGACTGCTTTAACCTCTCTTTATCAGATTTTGTGCCTCGTGTAGTTTTCTCCATATTTCTTGTGCTTGAGTTTCACTGAGTTGACTGCATTTTATGAGTTGATATTTTCAAAAAATTTAGAAAACTTTGGACATTTTGGGGGGAAATTTTTTATAACTCTCCCTCTCTGTCTTTTGCTTCGAGACTCCTATTATATGTATATCAGGCCATGTGAATTTTTCCCACAGCTTACTGACCCTGTGCTTACTCTTTTTAATTCATTTTTCCTCTGTGTGTTTCATTAGGAATAGCTTTGTTGCTATGTCTTTACTTTCTAATCTGCCAATTATCCCATCCAGTGTATTTTTCTTATCAATACTGTAGTTTTCATGTCTAGAAGTTCACTTTGAGTCTTTTAATTATTTCCTATTTTCCTACTTAATTTTTTGAACAAGAGGAATGCAGTTATTATAACTGTTTTAATGTCTTTGTTAATTCTAACATTTGTATCAGTTCTGGGCCAGTTTTGATTAATTAATTTTTCTCCTCATTATGAGTTCTTTTCTCTGGCTCTTTGCAGGTCATTATTATTAAAAAAAATATTAGATTCCAGACATTGTAGATGCTACCTCATTGTGTGCTGAACATTTTTGTATTGCTATAAATATTCTTACATTGTGTTCTGGAGCTCAATAAAATTAATTGAAACTTTCATCCTTTTGGTCTTGCTTTTAAGATTTGTTGTATGGAGATAGAGCAGCATTTAGTTCAGGGCTAATTTTCCTCCACTACTGAGGAAAAAATCCTTATGAGTACTCCTTCCAATGCCCTATAAATTATGATGTTTTTCCAGCTTGACTCATGGGAACAGGCATGTGTGAGTTTGGTACTGTCCCTTCTAATCCTTCTTAGGTCTTAAGGAGTTTTCTCACACACTGTGGGTCTTTAGAGTTCCTGCTCTGTGTAGCATTTTTAAAGTGCTGTGTCCTGTGAAGTTTTGTATGCCCTGGACTCACAAATCTATGTTTTTACCTCAGGAAATTATTGTCTTTTACCTGGGCTCCTCCTACCCACCCTGTGTCATGGCTGGGAAACCTCTCAAGGCACTAAGCTGAGAAAATTTAAGGGATAACTTCACTTGAGTCCTATCCCTCAGGGATCAATATCCTTCATTGCCTGATATCTAGTGTCTTAAAAAACCAGTATTTCATGTATTTTACCCAGTTTTTTGGTTCAGGCAGGAGGGTGAATCCAATATATGTCATTTGATCTGGGCTGGAAGTGGAAAACCCATAGGTTTCTTTTAACAATTAAATGAAATAGCATGTTAAAATATGTTTGCATAAAATACTCCATACATATACTCATTATTTCCAGAAAGTATATGAGGTAAAAATATCATCCTATTTTTCAAAAAGCAACTGTGAAATTCTATTATAATATAGATTTTTTTATTACAAAAGTCATAGTATGTATATTTTTAGATGATTTGGAAAACAGAAACACTAAAAAGAATATTAAAATCACCTACCATCACACAATCAAGATATAATCATTGATGATATTTTGGAATGTAGGCTCCTAATTCATTTTTTGTATGTATTGGGATCCTTTCCCTCCAATATTATATAATAAGAATTTTTGATGACATTGACTGTTTTTCAAAACATGATTTTCAATGGATAGATGAAAATCTATTTATAGATCCACAATTCCTTATTTAACCCTTACCCTCCTATGGGGGCATTTAAATAATTTTGAATTTTTACAACTATAAATAACATACTTTACATAATCTTTGTCCATAATTCTGATTATTTCTTTAAAATAGATTTTTAAAGTAGACAGGTAATTACCAGTTCAGTCTTTTTTGTTAGAAACAAAGGAAAGTGATAACTTTTGTTTGTAAAAGGTCTTTCTTAGTAGATATGATATTTTATTTTGTGGGATTAGAGTTGATTGATGTTAAAGATCATCTTGCCATTCTGCTTTGTAACACTGCAGGTATAAATAAACTTCATTTAGTCAAGACACTTCTCTGTATTCATGTTAGTTAATTGAAAAATCCTATAACCAGGAGGAAGATTTTGAAAGATTAATAAAGTTTGTCAAAGGAGCTAGCAGACAGTGATCCAGATGCTGAGATAATTTTTCCTGTTCCCTTTTTTACTTTCACCATGTTAGAATAAACACATCATTAGAAAAAAGATGACCAGTAAAAACTATATGAAAGGACTGGCATATCTATAATGAATGAAGTTATGATACCTGATCATTCCATTGGTATTCAAATTCTGGCCTTTCCATTTATTAGTTATGTGGACTTCTTAATATCTTTGGGTCCCAGTTTTTGCAGCTGTAAAAAGAGGATAGTGTAATACCTCAAATGGTTGTTGTGAGGATTCAATTAGTAAATCCATAGCATTAGAACAGTGCTTGGCAAGTAGTGAAGAGTTAAGATTTAGTAGATATTAATGTCAATCCTCTACATGACCTTTATAAAAAATTCACTTTTCCTTAGTAAATAATTATTAAATACTTATTGGATGAAACAATTGGTTAGTTTCTGGTACAAAAAAAGAGAAAGTTTATATTACAATCTTATGAGATCACTAGGTTTTATGTAGTTTTCTAGTCATGAACTTTATCATTAATCAGAGGTCTATAAGGGAAACTGCAACTTCCTGTCTACCATAAGAATCCCTTTTAAAATCTCTCTGGTAGCTGGTCTCACAATTCTTGTCTGCGAATCCCAGTCCCCAAACCTGCCTTCCTTCCTGAAATGATATGCTTCATTGTGGTGCAGTGCAGACTAGAAAAAAAAATTCTTTATGTTATATATCCATAATTTCTACCTCTGGCTTTAGGTTCCACTTTGAACAAGTCAACTACCTCCACTTTTATCTACACTAGAGCTTAGGTTTTACTCCTTCAAGCAGTTCACTAGATTTCCTTTAATCTTTTTCTACTATGGACAAGATTTCCTTATCTTTCACTATCATCCTGGGTCAATCTTTCTCAGAGAAAAACAACCTAATTCCATAGATAATTTTTAGTTACAACATCAAGTAAAAAAGCATATTTAAATTTAGCTACAAAAGAATTAAAATTAAGATATTAGAGAGGTATATTAAAATTTTATTTTTTTCATGTATGTGAAATAGAGATTTATCATGAGTGTAATTGTCTTTTTGAGTAGTCATTTTCAATTTCACAGGATATAGGAAATTATACAGATTTTGACATTTTTTTTATCAGTACACATGTTTTAAAATTGACTTTTTTTTCCCTAGAAACTCTTTTCTTTTTTTTTTTTTCTTTCTTTTTAATTTTTATTGGAGCATAGTTGATTTACAATGTTGTGTTTGTGTCAGGTGTACAGCAAAGTGAATCAGTCATACATATACACATAGCCACTCTTTTTAGGTTCTTTTCCCATTTGGGCCATTACAGAGTACTGAGTAGAGTTCCCTGTGCTATACAGCAGGTCCTTATTTGTTATCTATTTTATATATAGGAGTGTGTGTATGCCAGTTCCAATCTCCCAATTTATCCCTCCCCCCTTTAACCCCTGGTAACCATAAGTTTATTTTCTTTTTAACATCAGATTTAAAAATTTTAAATTTATATACAATAAAGTGTATAGTTTGATGAGTTTTGGCAAATATGTACACCTAATAACCACACTTCCATCACTCCCCAAAGTTCCCTCATGTTGCAGTCAGTCAGCCCCTGGCCTCAGGCAAACACTTATTTGCCTTCTGATACTATAGCTTTTTTTTTTTTTTTCCCACAAACACACACACTGTATTTTATTTTTACTAGAAACTGTTTTCTCTTTCAACGACATCAAATGCTACAAAAACTTATATTAAAAATCAATTTTTAGAAGAACATCCAGATATAGAATAGTGTTATATCTCTGATTCTCTGTGCCATGAAATTGCAATAGTAGATCCAGGAATAAACAAATACGATTCTCTTCTTTGTATAACCATCTACCTATTTTGGCTTTTAAACAATTAGCATTAGTCCTTTTGTTCACTTGTAATTGAAAAAATTTGCTAATTTTTTAAAGTATTTAAGCCAACCCATTCATTTTACAGACGAGAAAATGGAGGCTCACAGATGTTAAGTCACTTGTCCAATGTCGTCCGGCTCTTTGGTGGAAGAACCCAAATTAAAAATGAGATCGGACACACATGGTTATCACTAATATTTTAGAAAAGATTTTGTTTCCAAATAGCTTATTGGTAATCATTCCATAATAATTTAAAATTATTTCCCATTTAACAAATCTTAAGCATGACTAAATGCTCGCACTAATGCAGGGACTCCAAGGAAGCCTAAGATATTGCTTCCCTACTCACTATACTCCCAACAGAGGAGAGATGTAGAGGACTTTAAGGTAAAATATAGTGGCAGGTGGGACTGGGAGGTGGTAGATTGAAGTGGGGGCCAGCTGGGGAGAAAGGTGAGGAAGAGCAATCAACCAGAGTTAAAGCAGTTGTAGAGAAATCTTTTGGTAAATTGCGGGAGCATTAGTGGATCCACCTAACCACCACCTTTTTCTTGTCTACCTTGTGCTATGGGTTAGAGTTGAAGAAAATACCTAACAGAATGATGGAAGCAATTATTTACTCTTTGCCTCCAAAGTCAGCTAAGCCTCGGGACTTCCCTGGTGGCGCAGTGGTTAAGAATCCGCCTGCCAATGCAGGGGGACACGGGTTCGAGCCCTGGTCTGGGAAGATCCCACATGATGTGGAGGAACTAAGCTCGTGCACCAAACCTACTGAGCCTGCGCTCTAGAGCCCGTGCTCCACAACAAGAGAAGCCACTGCAATGAGAAGTCCGTGCACTGCAGCAAAGGGTAGCCCCTGCTCTCTGCAACTAGCGAAAGCCCGCATGCAGCAACGAAGACACAACGCATCCAAAAATAAAATAAATAATAAATTAAAAAAAAAAAAGTCAGCTGAGCCTCAAGTTCCCAGCAATCCTATAGATCCTAATCAATTTCTTCTTCAATTGCAATCTTTTTTATCCTAAGTAAATTCATCTACTTGCTTTTGAAAACTCTTCAAGGATCTGGATCCATTAATTTTTTTCTTATGTTTTAACCTCCCATTCTTTACTGGCTCCTTTATACTATGTATGCTCAAATAGTTCTCATTTTTATAAGGGAAAATAAATCTCTATCAAGCCTATTTACTTATTATTTAATGCCTTATCTCTTTCCTTTCAGAGTCAGTTTTCAGGTAGTACAACCTCTGCTTCCTTAGCAAATATTCACTATATTTAAAACAGCTTTACTGAGATAAAATTTACAGACGATAAAATTTACCTATCTTAAATATACAGTTCTCTATGAGTTTTATTAAATATATACAGTAGTCATATTCTAGTGTTAGAATACTCTCACCCCAAAAAGCCCCTGTATGCCTTTTAGAGTTAACCCTATTTTCACTCTCAGCCCCAGACAATCACTGACCTGATTCTGTCTTCATAGGTTTGTATTTTCTAGAAATTCCAAATAATTGGCTTTGTACAATATGTAGTTTTTTATCTAGCTTCTCTCAGATGGCATAGTGTTTGGGAATTCATTCTTGTTTTACGTGTTTTGTTTGTGTGCTCCTTTTTATTTGTGAGAGGTATTTTACTGTACAGATATACCACAGTTTGTTTATTCATCTGCTGATAGACATCTAGATTGTTTCCAGGTTTTGGCTATCAAAAATAATGCTTCTATGAACATCACATACAAGTCTTTGGCCATATGTTTTCATTTACCTTGGGAGATACATAGGAGTGGAATTGCTGTGTTGTATGGTAAGTTTATGCTTAACTTTTTAAGGGAACTACCAAATTTTTCCCAAAGTGGTTGTATCATTTTTACATTTCTAACAGAAGTGTATGAGAATTCCAGTGTCTCCACATTCTTGCTGACTTTTGGGGAGCCCTTTTGATTATATTCATTCTAGTGGGTTTTTAGTGGTATTTTTTGTGGTTGAGTGTATTTTGATGTTGAGTATTATTTCCTGTGCTTATTTGTCATTTGTATATCTAACTTGGTAAAGGGCTTATTCAAAATTTTTTACCAATTTTAATCTATTGGGTTGTCTTCTTACTATTGAATTATAAGTTTTTGTATATTCTGAACACAGGTGTTTCAACAGTTATATTATTTGCAAATACTTTCTCCCAGTCTGACTTGTCTTTCCATTTTTCAATGTTATTTTTAGAAAAACAAAAGTTCTTAATTTGAATTTATAAAAAAATTATAAAATATTTTTTATATAGATTGTGATTTTGGTGTCACATTTAAGAAACTTTGCCTAACCCAGTGTCACAAAATTTTCTCCTCTGTTTTTGTCTGAAAGTTTTCCAGTTTTAGATGTTACATTCAAGTATATGATCCATTTTGAATTATTTTTGCATATGGTGCAAGGCATGGATCAAAATGTATTTTAATGCTTATGAATATCCAATTGTTAACACAATTTGTAGAAAATCTATTTTATCCCACTGACATGAGTGCTCTTTGGAAGAAAGTTTCAATGGACAGCCAGTTCTTAAGGACTGAGGTATTATGCTCCATCATCCTGAGGGTGGAGTATCTATACAATTATTTGGAATTCTTCTGCATGGACAGTTTATCTGTTTTTCCCCCAATTATTAATTTATTCAATTTTTTTTATATCAGTATAGATTCATGGATATTTACTTTATTTTTTCCTGAAATATTCATCTTCATTATTATTATTATTATTATTATTATTATTATTATTATTATTTAACATCTTTATTGGAGTATAATTGCTTTACAATGTTGTGTTAGTTTCTACCTTATACTCTGGGTTACAATCCATTACTGCTTTATTTCCTTCTTCTGATATTCCAGCTATGCCTAAGTTACGCTTTTAGACATTGTCCTGCATTTCTTAGATGTTTGTCCTATTTTTTAAGTTCCTTTATTTTCTTTGTATTTCAGTGTGGGAAGCTTCTGATGACTTATCATCACAGTCAATGATTCTTTCCTCTGCAATGTTGAGTCTACTGATGAGCCAATCAAAACACCCTTTTTTTTTTTGTTACAAAGTTTATTTGTAGCTTTTCCTTTTGATTCTTTCTTAAGAGTTTCCATCTATGGCATGGCACAGATGTTTGTTTACTTTCACCATTAGATCCCTTAACATATTAATTGTAGTATTTTAAGTTCTCCATGGGATGATTCTAACATCTGTGTTATAACGTCTGGTTCTGATAATTGCTTTGTCTCTTCATTCTGGGTTTGTTTGTTTGTTTTTCTCTACTGTGTTTGGCATGCCTTATAATTTTTTGCCCAAAGCTGGGCATCTCATATCAGGTAATATGAATTGAGGTACTTCAGTGTGAGGACGTATGGTGATCTGGCTAGGAGTGGGGTGTGTTTAATATTTTTTTGTAGCTATAAGTGCCAGAGGCTTCAACTTCTCTGGTGACCCGTTTTTGTCTTCCTTCTTAACTTTGGGATTTCCTAATGCCTCCTTCTCAGAGAGAGCCTGTATCTCACAGCTCTTTCAGCTGTAATCCACTGTCTCTATACTGGAGCCCTATTGGTATGATGGTGAAGTGTGGAAGAGAGAGGCATTCTATAATCATACAATTGTCTTGGTGTTTTAATGGATTTGTGTCTTAGGTTTATGACTTTTACCAGTATTTCTCCAGTGGTATAGCTTTTTTTGGTTTGTTTTTCCTTCTGTTGCCTACTCCTTTCTCTAGATTTAGCTTTCCCTACCTATTCTCTTCAAATCTTGACTCCTGTTGAAAAATTTTCCCCCCTTTTTATGAGATAGGAAGGCTAGATAGGGCTGGAGTGGAAAATGCCTTTCCCCCAACTGGAATAGGCTTTGGCCAAATATTTTCCTCTGGAGCATAAGTATTCGTTCTGATAAGGCTTTGGACACAGTTCGTAATGATTATTCTTTCCCCTGCTTGAGATGTAAGGCCAAAAATTAAAACTATGTGCTGCCTTGTATCTGGTAAAACCAGGAGGACCTTGAATGTCTTAACCCGAATTCCTCTGTTTTAAAGGTAGCTGGGATTTGTTTTAAGCAAGTATAATAAACACATGACACAGGCATGACTGTCATGAAGGAAGAACTTTTTATACTCACAGATCCCTAGAAACAGGAGGCACAGCACACTACACAGGACCACATGGGGAAGCATCAGGGTCGATCAGGAGACAGAGGAAGCAAGTGAAAAAACTTGTCAAGAGTCTTTATTGTAGTTTCCACAGGAAGGAACAGGTGATGCAGGGTAAACAGTAGAATTGGTTACTTTGAATAATTTCAGCAGACTTGGGTGTATAGGGACTATTCCTCATTGTCTGGTACTTGGTCCTGGGGTGATTAGAGCAAGAGAATAATGGCCTGAAGTAGAATGAATTGAGAGGTGTGGGCTCTGAATTCGTTGTTGGTTTGCAAATGAAAGGTATGCTCACAGGCAAGTCCTTTACTATCTCTAGGAATTGGCTAGTCTGGGAGAGGCAATCCCTCCAGAATCAGCAAGGCCCAGGTGTCAAAGCATCAAATAGAGAAAATAGAAAACTTGGTTATTACATCCTCCTCACTCTGCTCCCTTTGATAAAACCCCTACTTAACAACCCTCCTTATCAAATAGACCAAATACAGGTCCTGTTTATTCCTGAGTAGTGGGTTTCAGTTCCCTGCCAGATTGCAGAATTACTCAAACAAGCCAATCAGATCTTCGTGTAGATACTGAGGTGCACCTCATCCTCTTGCTACTATAAAGCTTGTCTCCCACAGTCCTTGGTTGTTCACTCTGTTCCCAAGTGAAACCCCCATGTATTCCTGCATTGCATGTAGTGTCCTCCTCTCTTGGGCTGTGACTATACGTAACTCATAAATTGCTATCAAGCTCATTTATCCAGTGCCAGCTGTTGTGAGTTTGGCCATTCCCATAATTCTAGAGTGAATCCCTCCCTCACCACTGGGGTGAAGAGGAAGTGATCAAAACACTCTCCATGACTGATTCAGGGAGGGATCTTTGTTGGATCATCATCTGGAAGGAACATATATGGTATTCTGGAAGGTCCTAGGAGCTTCTCACACTCATGCTAGTCCATACTCATCCTCCTGCAATCTGCCAAAATTACATTTTAAGTGTTCCTATCAGTTTATGTCTCCAATGGCTTCTACTTCAGGTAAGCATATCTGGCCTCTTTTTTCTTGGATGATCCTTCTCTCCAGATTTTGGGGGTGGTGGTCAATTCTCTGAAGGGTCCAAGAAAAGTCATTTCTTTTCAGTTTGTCCAACTTTTTTGTTGTTGTTGTAAGGATAAGAGCAATGAATTCTAAACATTTTACATGTTGTGGCTGAAACCAGAAGTCCTAATTCATTAAGTTTTTCTCCTACTGTAATCCCATTTCATCACCAATGAAATTCCCCTTAGCAAAGTCACAATTGTCTTCATTTCCAAATTTAATGGATATATTTCTCTCCTTACCTTAATCTCTCTCTGCGACATTTAAAACTGTTGATTAATTCCTCCTTCTTAAAACTCTTGCCTTGTTGAATTTCTAAAATAGCATGATTATGTTTTTTCTCTCCCAAGTTCTGCCACCATCTTTTCTTTACATGTTAGCATTTTCCAGATTCCATCTTTAGTTTCCTTCTCTTCTCATACTCTCCTTGGGTGACTTCCTCTGCTCCTTTGTTTTTTATTAGTTCTTCAACTTCAATCACACTCCTAAGATCACTTTTATCTTAATCCTTCTTCTTATATTCAGGTCTCTCTATTATATTACCATTCTGGACATGTCCATTTGAATGTCTAAAATTTCAGATTTGACACAACCTAATGTAAAATGAGCATTTATTTTCTATACTGACCACCCCACATCTGATATTTTGTTATATTTCCATATCTCTGAAAGGTTCCCTTAGGCATCAATCACACAAATCATAAACCTTGAAATTTTATTTCACTTCTTCTTTGTCACCTAATCAGTCAGTCATCATGTCTTTCAGTTCAGTAACAGCTGGAAAGAGTGTTTTCTGCTCTCCAAAGCAATCGCCACTAATCTTGTCTCCCACTTCTATTCTAAGCCAGTGTTCACACCCTTCAGTGGGCATCAGCATCACCTGGAAGGCTTGCTACAGTGCAGATTGCTGGAATGAAGCCTATAGTTTGTGATTTGGTAGGTCTGGGATAGGGCATGAAAATTTGCATTTCTAACAAGTTGCCAGGTGATTCTGATTTTGTTGATTTGGAGACCACACCTTGATAATCATTGTCTTAGATTATTATAATAGCCTCCTAAAGAATCTCCCTGTTTCTATTCAAGACTTCTTCCAACCCATATTCCTCACCTAAGACACGAATCTCCTTAAAACCTCTAATTGCCTTTTACGGCCTTTTGGAGCCTCGCAAGTGCCTGGCACATGTTAAGTGTTCAGTGCTTGTATAAACAGAATAGGCTTTAGAGCATGAGTAGGATCTGCATAGGAAGCTTGAGACACATTTTGTGCTGGCAGTAGGGTGGAGTGAGGGGAAGGTCAGGGTATATAGCATTAGTTCCAATAACATCCTAAGGAGGCAAAGCCTTTCATGGAAATCAATCACTAAATAAGTAATTTGTTTTTAATATACAGGCCAGTGAGGAAATTAGCTGGATTGGAGCAAAAAGATTATACTAGGCTGATCTCCTCAAGGACAGAGAGGAACTCAGTATCTTAAACATTTTATTTTGCTTCACAGTGTTAAAGAAATCTGGATTTACTTTTACACTTTCACCCATCTTGCACAGTTTGAATATGTGTTTTAGCATTCCTCCATGTAGCTTTTTAGAACTCAAGAAATATGTATTTATAGAGTATGTCTACTTATTCGGTTTGTATGTTGAAATTTTTCCATTAAAATTAGCTCAAGGACTTTATTTAGCTTGCCACTACAGTCAAGAATATATTTGTTATATCCCTAGAGTCTTAATATTATGATTTCTTTATGAAAAGAATTGCCGTTTCCTTGAAGCTTCTCCTTCAAAGATCTTTTATACGTGCAGCATAAAAACTTGTTTCCTAAAAACAAGGAAACAGAAACTTGTTTCCTATTATTCCCTTATTTAGGAAAATCCATTGTAAACTACTTGTCTCCTGTCCACAGAGGTGAATAAATTCAAGAAAAATACAAAAGTAAAATGATATGGGTCTTCCAGGGATGATAGTTGAGTATTCTCACCTCAGAACTGTGGATGTCAATTAGGGTCTGTATCAGAATCTTATATGAGAATACACATCTCCCTTCCCCCTCCTTCCACTTTCCTCCTGAGAGCTCACAGCACAAGGGAGGGTCAGTGTTTTGAAACTCCTTCCAACGTAATTCTAATCCACCCTCTAGAAGAGAACTGACTCAGATTGTTGGGTCTCAGACATTTTTTTTTCACGGATCAGAATTTTTTTGGGGGGTGGTGGGTGGGTAATGTAGTGTTGGTGAGCTTTAATTTTAATCATTAAGGCATTGAAATGAACAAATAAACTACCATATTTTGTCACCATCTCTTCCAATTAAAGTGTATTTTAATACAAAACTGTAGGTAGAACACACTCCCAGAATAAGGATTAATCCATTAAATAAAAAAAGTACACTCAATAAGAAAACTCACCACATGGTCCTCACTTTGTAGGGGAGCATTAAAAACACCATTATGGACTAGCACTTTTTCTAACATCTGAAATCCATTGCCCTAGATAAGTTAGCAGCCTCCAGGAAAGTTAACACCACCTTTACTTTCTTTACCCTTTATTTTAATTTGTCATTTTAAAGCTTTGATTTTCATGTATGTCATAGTAGCCTATTTTGGTTCAATTAAGCATTTTCCTTTCCTGTTTTTCTCTGTTCTGCTCCAGGGGAACCATCCTCAGTGCTAAGACTTCATGGCTTTAGATCAGATCGTCCTTTCTTTCTGTCCTTCATCCAGTGGCAGGTTTAAAACCCTTTGATCATTCAGCTCTATAATATTTAAAGTTCTATTTCAAATCCTTCAAACTTAGGGTTTGGGGAAATAGCTAGCTGCGTGGGAAGGCAAGAGAAGAGTCTATTAAAATCTACAATCCTCTTAGTGACCCATTCACTGAGGCTCTCAACAAATCTGTTCAAGTTTTTCCCTCTACTGAAAACAAAGGAAAAAGCAAATGGAAAACTAAAACCCTACCAAGACAAATCTAAGAGGACCCCACTTAGAAATAAGACTTATTAAGAGAAAATATTGTAAGTACTACTTATTTTGTAGACTCTGAACACCAGATTCTCAAATTTAACAGGAGAGTGGAGGTCCAGCCAGTTCAGGCAACTCTCTTTTACAATCCCTGAAGGGACTTTTATATTTAGAATTCTATGAATATGGAAAAAAAAATTAAGGCTACATTCTGTGCAAAGAACTATATATTGTTTACATCCATTACAACAAAATTTCAAGGCTTTACAAGGTTTCTGAAATCAATTTCCTTTTCCTCTTCATTCATTGGTTATGATAAGCTTTGAACAGGGGTAGCCAAGGAGATGCCTCTGTGCCCGTCTTCACCTCCTTTTGTACATGGCATTGTTCTCATTTATCCAGGTCAGTGGGACCTATTCCACTAAATTTGAGATTTTTATTCATGTACTTGCTCAAAGAATAGTTGTTAGATACTGACTCTTTAACAGCTAGTTTCTGTGGAAGGCTTTGCCTCCTTTCAATATTTTTGTTTATTGTTAGTTGGACCTGTATAATCCCCAGCTGTCTGTATCTCTGAGCTGAGCATTTTAAGTGTCTCTTCTTTGGGGATCAACGTCCTTCTGCACACTAAACCAATGGTTTGTGAGGAAGGAGGTTTAAATCCTTTTGACAAGAAGAGTGACTTTCTGTTTGAATGAAAGCTGAAAACACATTTACCCATTTCTGTAGGGTATATATGTGTATATAGCCATGATTATATCGGTATAGTACCATTAACTGTCTCTTCTCCCACTCATCCCAGCCCTCCCAAGTAGTAGTAGTAATGATAAGTATATAAACGAGAAGCATTTCTATGTTGCTTCCTATGTGTCAGGCACTATTCTAATGTTTTATTTTTTATTAATTAATTAAATATTTAAATAACCCTCTGAATTAGGTACTATTATTCTCATTTAACAGAAGAGAAATCTGAGGCACAGAGATGTTAAGCCCGAGGTCATCTAGACAGTGGTAGAGCTGATATTATGAACACAGGAGGTCTTACTGTAGAATCTGATTCTCTAACTGTTATTCTCTATTGTGAGAAAGTAAACCAGACACCTTGCTTTTCAATCACTCCATGTCCAAAAATCATTGTTACATATTTTTGCAGACAATGAACTTGGGACCAAGACATAATAAGGTAATAATCATCTTGCAAAATCTCTGGGGACCCTGGGGAAGCAGAGTTTAGAGAGCACAGATCTGAAATCAGACATATTAAGGATATAAATATTGGGTGTCAGATGAGACTGTGGGCAAGTTTCTTAACCTCTCTAATCTGCTTTCTCATAATTATACAGAACAAAACACATCTCTTGAAGGTGTTATGAGCTGGAGTACAAAGAGGGAATGACTGCTGAATAACTGAATTAATAGAGGATTTGAACATATGCAGTCCTTTCTCACATGTGTTTAACCATTATGCTTATCACATTTCCTGTTCTGTGCTTGTCTTGGGTGCTTTTTTTAAAAAAAATTTGTTGAAGTATAGTTGATTTACAATGTTGTGTTAATTTCTCCTGTACAGCAAAGTGACTCAGTTATACATATATATATATTCTCTTTCATATTCTTTTCCATTATGGTTTGTCACAGGATATTGACTATCGTTCCCTGTGCTATACAGTAGGACTTTATTGTTCATGCATCCTCTATGTAATAGTTTGCCTCTGCTAATCCCAAACTCCCATTCCTTCCCTCCCCCACGCTCCTCCCCCTTGTAGGTATTTTATGTATATCAACTCATCAAAGACCACTATAACAACTCCATGAGAAATTGCTATTGTCATCAGCCTATTTTACAGATGAAGAAGCTGAGGCACAGAGTGGTTAACTAGTTTGCCTGGAGTCACACAGAGCTGAGATTAGCAGAGCGGGGATTCAAATCCAATTACACTGGTACCAGTGTGTTTTTAACTGCCAAGCCATCCTGCATTAATGCTAGTTAAGCCATGGAATGAGTGGCTGTTTGGCATTTTTCCACTCATGCCATTGCATAAAGAGGGGGGGTAGGGACTGCTACCCAAATTGCTTAAGAAACATTCTGCAGCACACATTGAGTGGTTGAGCTGGAGTTAGAAGGGTTTCTCATCAGCCACAGCTCTTGGTTTCATAGTCACAGTGATCATAATTTTGGAACCTAAAGATAACACATAGAATTGATCAAGTAGGAATTTGGGACTTTTCCAGAAAATTCAAGACCTAGGCTCACCATGACTATACCCTGCTGCCAGTGATGTAATCATTCCAGTATCATATCACTGCACAATCATAGATAAGCTAAGCTCTTATTGTATTGTATTCTCAGGTAGAGAGGTGGTGAATAAGACTGAAATGGGATTTTCTGCTTGGTGTGTTAATGAAATGCCTGAAAGCACTTTCCACAGCAATAACAAAAGTCTCCTGTTCTGGTAACGTAGACAAATTCCAGCTGAGTGATTACGTTCCACCTAATTTAAAAAATTCTTTCTCTAATTTCAGATCCTCCATGTTCACAATGGTCTTTACCTTCTGTCCTAAATTGTTGTTTGCTGTGTTTTCCTGGTGCTAAATTCTTTACTGCATTTCTCCCTGGAGGTGGCTGTATACTGATAATGGTTAAAATAATTCTATATGTAAAGTAGGTATGGGATATGTAAATATTTGTCTTTTATCTCTGGACTAAATCTAAATTAAAATGTGTGAATATATTGTATTCAGAACTACTCTTAAATGCCTCACACAGTCAAAATTCCTTTTGCATATGAGTTGAAGACAGGACGCATAGTTGTAATTATTTATTAATCATACATTTAATATTCCCCAAGCTGCCATAAAATGTCTGAGGAGACATGCTGCTAAGAAGAATTTGCTCAGCATTGCAGTACAATGCAGACAGTTTTCCACAGGGAAAGGAAAAGAGAAACATATCTTTTCACCTATTGCTGAGTAGATCACTAATGATTTTGCCCATTTGAGCTGAGAAATAATTAGTGGTATGGGATAGAGGCCAAGCATATCAAGAACTTGAAAATGTGTTCCTACTTATATTCTTATTTGCCCATTTTGGATTTAGTTGTAATTTCTGTACACTTCATGAATTTCCCTTACTTCTGTCACAACCTCAATCTTGATAACTTGTTTTTCTGAAATAGTAATTTAAAAATAGTGGCCAAATTGTAATTATATGAATAATAATAAGAATGATAAAACCTAAGCCAGTTAGGTGCCTATGTTAATTTTTGTTTTGGATGACAGCTTCATCTGACTTTTCTTTTTTCTGCAGTAACTAAGCCACAAGCAGTACAGCCTCAGAGTATCCGAATGCCTAGAGCCAGTGGTGATGGCTTAATGAGTTAATCCCTGGCATCAAAACCTTAGTATTTTAAGGCTTTAAGTGGCTTCAAGGTCATTTGGTTTTCTTTCCTGATACAGTATAGAAGCATTCAAATGGTGGCCTTATCCAGTCTTTCAAACCTCCAGGTTAGACTAATGTGTAGTCTCCCTAAACAAACTTTTCTGGAGTTTACCCTGAAAGTGGAATAAATCTGTAATCAAATATATAATCTCATCCTTTGTTTCAGGAAAGATGGCAAGTTAGCTAATGTTTACTTCTGTGTCTTTGTGTAATGTGTTAACTGAAATGGGTCATTGGATAATCTTAGAATCAGAGAATTAGTGATGTTAGAGATCAGCTATTCTGGACACTTGTAAGACAGGCATTCAGCCTGAAGGAAAAGGGACAGGAACATGATAGAAATGGTCATGACCTCATCAGTCGGTCATGCTTGCAGTTGTTACCATTTTTTAAGTGTATGTTCTTGGCCCTGTCTGCTGCTAATGGTGAGCCATTCTTGCAAAAAAAAATATAAAAATTATGTTTATACTTATAAAATACATTACACAAAATTTATTGGTGGTGTTCTAAGACACATAAGTGGCATTCCAAGAAACAAGTTCTGAAAACGAAATAAGTCATTAAATTGGTAGTTTTGGCATGTGATTCCAGGAGGTGCTGTTGCCTTGCTAGGCTATCTGAATAATATGGTACTTGAATACAACTCAAAAATGTTCATAATCATTTCCCAGTGTTTGAACATTTGCCATAGACCACAGTTCTTTTAGACATTTTAACAGAGTACATGAAAAGAGAAAAAAGTCGTGAATGTTGTGTGGAATGCTTTAAATGAAATCAGAAATTGATTTAAAATCTGAATTAGCAAAAGCAATATTGACTTCAATGGCAAAACAAAAATCAGAACAAGGAGAAAAGGTATTTTCATCCTCAAAAAAGGAAATGAACTGATACAAAACAACATATACTCTAATGTCCACCTTGAAGATGCTTTCAGAACCACTCTTAAAAATTCAATCAAGGGGGCTTCCCTGGTGGCTCAGTGGTTGAGAGTCTGCCTGCTAATGCAGGGGACACGGGTTCGAGCCCTGGTCTGGGAAGATCCCACATGCCGCGAAGCAACTGGGCCCGTGAGCCACAATTACTGAGCCTGCGCGTCTGGAGCCTGTGCTCCGTAACAAGAGAGGCCGCGACAGTGAGAGGCCCGCGCACCGCGATGAAGAGTGGCCCCCGCTTGCCACAACTAGAGAAAGCCCTCGCACAGAAACGAAGACCCAACACAGCCATAAATAAATAAATAAATGAATAAATAATTAATTAAAAAAAATTCAATCAAGGAAAATGCAAAATTAAAGGTGTTCTGTGTCCGAAATATTTTTTATGAACCAAAGATCAAGACTTTCAAGGAATTAATGCTTTGTGTATTTTAAAATTTCATTTTAAGAATAATAACTTAAAGAAGGCAGGTGACCTCATCAAAATGGTGACATAGGTTATTCCTAACTATAGTCCCCCTAACAAGACCAACTAGCCACGATGCCTCGACAGGGGAGCATTGTGAAACTGCAGAGCCCAGGTGAGGCTGAAGCACTTCCTGGACAACAAAGACTGAGAATGAATGCATTAGAAGAGCAAGAGGAACAGTTTCACTTTGACCACATCACCCCTTCCTGGGAGGGGGCACAGTGCCGTACTGAGAAGGCCCCCCTGGGCCTATGTTTCTCCAGTGAGAAAAAGAGAATACAATGTGGATATCCAGCTTCCCCAGCATTACGGGACTCTTCCTGGCAGGCTCACTTAGGTCCTACCTCACAGGGATCACCTGGAGAATCTGTGGAGCTCAATTACTGGGATTCAGATAGAGGCAGATAACCTGCACATCCTGGCAGAACGCATTCCTGCTTGCAGCAGCGCCCGAGCAGCGATCCCAGCCAGCAGCTCCACAGATCTGCAGAACCGAGCCAATGACCAGTCAGGCCAGTGAGCTCAGTTGGCAGTTTGGCCTGATTTGGATCTCCAGCACAGGGCCATGCTGCCATGGAGCACATTCCATGCCCAGGCGGGAGAGCAAATTTACAGTCCAGCCCAACTGTTAAGCATAGCATCCAGATCCACTGCTCTGGAAACCGTGGCCACAACACTCTGCAGCTATGGAAGACATCTCTGGCCCTCCTAGGCAGGGAGCCAAACCCACAGCCCTGCCCAACTGTTAAGCATAGTTTCTGGCCCTGCATAACCAGGGGGCCTGAAAAGACCCCGAGGAGGCTTAAACCTCAGCCTATGGAACCACCTGGCTGCAGAAATCAGCCTATAACCCTACCAAGCATGGAGCAGAGCATATGACCTTGAGGGACTGCCGAAAAACCTGTGGCCTCCCCCAAGCAGGGAGCCCAGTCAGCGACTCCACCCAATCGCAGAGCATAACTTGTGGCCCTACCTGACCAAGAAGCCACGACAGTGATGCTGCTCAACCCCAGGGCATGGTCACCAGCCCCACCCAACCGCAGGGCACAGCTAATGGCCTCTCCTGACCAGAAAACCCAGCCCACAACCTCTCCCAACAGTGGAGCACACCCAGTGGTCTACCCAACCATAAAGCCCAGCCTGCTGCCTAAATCCCGGTTGGGGAGGACAGCCTGACGCCCCACCTGAACAGCCTAGATAGTGGCCCCATCCAAACATGGAAGACAGCCAGCAACTCTGTCCAACTAGGGAGCTCACCCAGAGGCACTGGTTGAACATGAAACCCAGCCAGAAGGTCTACCAAACTGTGGAGCCCAGCCAGTGGCAACCTGTCCCCCAACCTAAGAATAAAAGGCCATGACCTCACCCAACTAGAGATCCCAATAGCAAGCTCCATCTGTTGGCAGATACTGCTAACTGACCCGTCCAGTACCCCATGATAAGCTGTCTGGAGAAGGTCTTAACCTGCTGAAGCAAAACCTGTAAAGTCTGAAAGAGGAGACTGTTGACTCAAGTGCACAGACACCAACACAAGGTTACAAGAATCACAAAGAATCAAGTAAACATGGCACCACTAATGGAAACTAAGCTCCCATAATTGATGCTAAAGAAATGGAGACCATTGAATTGTCTGGCAAAGAATTCAGAATAACCCTCTCAAAGAAGTTCAGCGAAGTACAAAAAACACAGACAGACAACTAAACAAAATTAGGAAAAGCATGCATGAACAAATGAGTAGCTTAACAAAGAAATAGAAGCCATCAAACAAAGCAATGAAAATGCTAGAGCTGAAGAATGCAATGACAGAACTGAATAATTCAAAAGAGAGCTTCAACAGCAAGTTTGAAAAAGCAGAAGGAAAAATTTGTTTCCAATTTCCATTGAAAATTATCCAGTCAGGAGAGCAAAAAGAAAAAAAAAAACTATGAAGAAAGCCTATGGGTTTTATGGAATACCAACAAAATAGAATAAATGTATGCATTATGGTAACCCTAGAAGGAAAAGAGAAAGAGAAAGGGACTGAGAGTCTATCTAAAGAAATAATGACTGAAAACTTCCCAAACTTGAGGAAGGAAATGGACATCCAGATTCATGAGGCTCAAAAGACCCCAAATAGGTTGAACCCTAAAAGAGTTAAACCCAAACACATTATAATTAAATTGACAAAAGTCAAAGAAAAAGAGAAAAATTTGAAAGCAGCAGTAGAAAGACAACTTATCACACACACACAGGCACCCCCATTAGACCATCAGAGAAAGCTCATTATATTGAAAGTGAAACATCTGACATTACTTTGAACTCCTTTGTTAATTCATTTCTAAAGGTGAACACTGAAGATGTGTTTGTTTTCATGGTGATAATATGACTACAAATATTACATTACTCTATAATGTATGGTTAAAAAAAATGGCTTCCTCACAAATTAAGAAACTCATGGTGCAGACATGTGCAGGAAATTTGTTATGGTAATGCATAGTTTATAATCCAAACAAGCTACTGTATTCCATTTTTTGATAATAATATTTTTTGAAATACAAGCTGTAATTATCAAAATTTGCAAATATCCTATACATACAGAGAACTGAACTAAAAATTTGGGGGCTGGTATCGAACACACATACATCATCATGGCAATATGTATTTTCTCTTCTTATGGCCTATCACAAATTTAACTTTAGATATGTTTGAGTCTATAACAAATGATTGTGTAATTGTGCTACAATTCTATTGATTTTTTTTTTTTGTAGTCAAGTTCTCTAATATTTCATGTTGTTAAAAAGACAATTGGAAATATTTAATCATAGTGTAAGAGTGGAATTTAAAGTTTTGAAGCTTTGGAGGGAACTTCAACTATTAAAGACAAAGCATGCAAACAGGTAGACACTGAAATTTATCCCTACAGAAGAAACAATTGAACAAATTAAATGATGAGAATGTAAATATACATAATTGTATTTTTGGAATATCTGACCTGGTGCGAAGAATCTTTGAATTAAGCTTCTGGTTTTACTTGAATAAATTTATATTCTGTATTATAATAAAATGAAATTGAGAGGATCAATGATTTTGAAGAATGCAAATTTGGCAAAACATTCAAAATAATAATAAAAGGAGTCAAATCATTGACAAGTTTTAATTATAAAAAATTTGTTGAACATTTTTACTTTGAATGGAGGCAAAAGATAGTATCTGTGAAAATGTTTGAGCTGAAATATTTCCACATTTAATACAAAAAATATAATTCAGACTATCTTATATTTAGCAGAATTTGCTCTGAATATACCATGTTCCTCAGCACTCATAGACTGAATATTTTCTCATGTTTTTTCAAATATTATGTTCTACATAGAAAAGTCAATTGGAGGTATCACGAATATCAAATTTATTGACCACAATATGTAATTTTAACGAGATTCTAGATAATATAATGAAAAACTAAAAGTAAATTAATATTGAAAAAAACACGTTTTAGAAATAATAGCAGTGATATGAGATAAAGGTAGCTAAGGAAGTGCTTAAATTATGTGACACCATATGAAGAATAATTATTGTGATGTTATTTTTAATGCTCAGGTAACCATTATAAATGTTTCATTTTCTTTTAAAGTACACAGATATATTTTATTTATTTTTTA
Organism: Eubalaena glacialis; assembly: GCF_028564815.1. Lineage (NCBI taxonomy): Eukaryota > Metazoa > Chordata > Mammalia > Artiodactyla > Balaenidae > Eubalaena > Eubalaena glacialis. Next base: position 100,855,009 of record NC_083718.1, read on the forward strand.
GAAATAATTTTACTTCTATAAATATTTTTGTATGGAACTATTTTCTAGATCTACCAATATAAGTGAAACCAATTTTATTGACTGTCTCAACATTTATATTACTTAAATTATTGAAAAGCCTTTTTTCATTCTCTGAACTATCCCAGTTTGAACAAAACTTGACTTGGACAACATGATTACAGTTGATAATATTATAATCCCCATTTTAGATAAGAGGAAATGGAACCTTTTCAAAGTCACCCAGTTAATAAATGTTAATGTAATATGCAAAAAAACTTTAAAAAATGTGGTAAGGACTATAACCTATAGATACCTATGGGTTGGGTAGCATATTTGGTTCATGAAAGGCATTATTTATTTCTCATGAGAATCCTATGAATTAGCTTATAATTATTTCTATTCTTACTTTATAGACAAGGAAATTGAGGCTTATTGAAGTAAGATAATGTGCCTAAGATCAACAGCTGGTAAGTGAAAAAATGGGATTTCATGCTCTGTCTGATTTCATGCTCATGTCTCTTACCCATTCTTTTCTCTCCTCCCCCAACTTTATTGAGATATAATTTACATATAACATTGTGTAAGATTAAAGGTGTGCAATGATGATTTGACACACATATATATTGTGAAATGTTTACTGCAATAAGGTTAGTTAACACATCCTTCACCTCACACGATTACCATTTTGTTGTCTTTCACACCCATTCTTAGTGGAGGTTTTAAAAGATTCTTAGGAAAAACATTAGATACCCAGAAAAGGAACAATAATCAGTACTTTGAAGATAAAGAAACCAAGGTTAGCTAATCAAAAAGGACAAAGCATGGTCATATTGCCAGCATGTAAAGAAAATGGATTTTAACTAGGTAAACCTGAGTTCAAATCCCAGGCCCAGAACATACCAGCTGAGCAATCTTGAAGTCTGTTTTTCATGATCTGTGAGATTCAGTACTTTGTCAACAAAATGGCAAAACTAGTATCTATCTTTAAAGAGTGGTTTGAGAATAAAATAGAGTAGTACTTTAAAAAGTTTAAAATAGTGCTTTGACCATTGCAAGTACTCAGTAAATGTTATCTATTACTATTATTGTTCTCATTGATAATAAAAATAAAGCAGTAATTCTTTGAGAAATGGCTCCATATGAGTCTCTGTTTGTTAATGTCACAGAACCTGCCTGCATTGCCATATGAATAGGATTTTGCTGCCTGTATGTTTAAACTTGGAAAATAACTATTAAAATAAATATGTGGATTACTGATGAGAGGATGGGTTTGTGGAAGACAGTGTTTTAATAGATAGGTCTAGGCAGCTCTAATTCTTATCATCTTCCTTGCCTCAAAATTAGGGGTATACTTCTCATACCACATTACCTTATAATAATCAGTGGATGGAACCAGGAAGCCAAGATGGTATAGTTTGTCTCCAGATAGAATCATTTCGAATGTTTTCATGTTGACCCCAAAGTTATTTAGCATTGTATTCTGTCGAGGGATGAGGGGTGATGGTAAATTTGGTAATACAATCTTATTAATGGCATCAAAGTTAATGTGTTTTGTGATTGTCTTTCAAGGGGATAAATGGCAAATTAAAGTTGTGATTCTGCCCATTTCTCCAAAGATTTACACTTTAGTCTTGGAGCAATAATATAATATGTAATTACTATATAATTATGTAATAATATAATATAATGTGAAGAGTATTTGACATGAAGATCTAAAGATCTGCCATCGTACTAGAAATGTAAATTTTAGCAAGTCTCTTACTTTTCTAAGCCTCAGTTGTATTATCTGCTAACAAAAGTGATGTCTGAAAGTTCAAATGCGATAATACAAAATTGAGACACTTTGCAAACCGGAAAACTTTCTAGGTAGTTACATCATGTCATAAACCTTGTATAAATTTAGATATTATATGAGAAATAAATACTAAATATTTTATATTTCTAATACACATGGACATTATATGTAGAATCATTACAAAGATTAAATAGCTTAATTTGTTTAAGTATCTAGTAATGAACTTTTATTCATTTGGTTCAAGGACTTACACATATTGAACCCTGGCTATAGACCAGGCAGTATGTTACAATGGTAAATAGAACAGAAAGTGTCCCTGCTTCATGGAGTTTATCATCTACTGGGAAGGTTGGACATAAACATATACATGATTGTATAATTAAACACTGTGATGACTTCTATGAAGTAAATTAACTGGATTCTATGAGAGAGAATAGCAGCTGGAGAATGGGAGCCAACTTGGATTGGAGAGTTTGTGGTATAATATTTGAACTGAACCCTAATAGATGAGTTGATTTTAGTCAAGTGAAGACTGTTGACTGATGAGTGGGGAGAAGTGAAGGAGCTGTCTAAACAGAAGAAATAACACCTGCAAAACCTGAGGCAGGCAAGAGGTTGGCGTTTTCTAGGAACTGTTTCAATGAGGTTGCCATGCAGAGACATGAGATGAGTTTGAAGATCTTGACAAAAGCCAAATCACACAGGTCCTTGGGGCCATGTTAAAGAGATTGAATTTTATTCTAAGTGGAATGGAAAGCCACTGAGAAGGATAGTAGAGGGAAGAATGAGGGTTCCGTATTGAACAAGTTGGTTGGCAACAACCTTGAGGCATGTAAATGACTGAGTTAAGTAGTTAACTGGATATGAGCCTGTCATTCAGGGGTTCAGAACTGGCAATATCAATTAGGAACGCAGTTTTTAAAATCATGGGAATGGTTGAAACACTTAGGTAGAGAGTCTAAGAAAAGAACTACAATGTCTGAACCCAAGGAATTCGAGCACTGAAAAGTTAAAGAAGAGTAGCTAGCAAAGGAGACCGAGAAAGAATTGCCAAAGTAGTAGGAGGAAATGTGGCACCAAGAAGTCAATGAAGTCTGTGTTTTGAGAAATTGTGGCCAATTGGGTGATGCTCAAAAATCCATTATGGAGGTCAGTGTTAACTTTAGCAAGCGTGGGTTAGATGCAGTGTTGCAGGCAGATGATAGATTCAAGTGAGTTAAAAGGTAAACAGGAAAGCCAGGGCAAGAAGAAAATTCTTCAAGTTTTGGATGCAAAGAGGAAGAGAAATACAGATCAGTAACTGTTGGGAGATGAGATGCTTTTATTTATTGATTCAAGATCAGAAACAGTAGAATATGATTATATGTTACTAGGAATACTCCAATTAAGAGGAGAGGTTTAAGATGAAGGAGAGAGAAAGAATAACCAAAGAAGTAAATTCCTTGAGAAAACAAGAGAACCTGGGATTCAGAATAGGAACAGAACGACTCTGTTAGGAGAAGAGGTTAATGATCATAAAAATGCAGTGATTCAAATTTACTCAGTTGTATTAACCTCTTCACTGATGCTCAGCTTCAAGGGTACAGCCTAGAGTCAGATAACTAGGTTAATTTAGCTTAGGTTTTTGCCAGAGTAGTACAAGGGAGTGAGAAGGGGACAACAATGGCAGTTTGCTAGAGAGTGATTGTAGCTAGTTGAGCTTGGGACGTTTGATAATAGACTGATGTAGACTTTGTAGCAATAAGCTGTATGGTATAAGGTATAAGCCTAACTACCTTTGAGATATGTCCTGCGATGTATGTTCAGTTTGAAGGCTAAGACCTGTTTCTTTATTGCTACTTCTGAAATATGTCTAGATATGAACATTTTAGTAGCTAAAATGTAATGCCGCTTTTTCTCATTGGCATTCTTCTCTTCAATAAAGTAAGTAATCTAAGCTGTAAGAATAAATGTCTTTATGGATTTCTATAAAAATTATCTTCATTTTGAATTATAAAAATGGGTTTTGTATATGGCTTTAAAAAATTTTATTTTGAGTTGGTCCTCATGCAAAGATTTAACTCACTGCTGAGGCAGAGGGCATGGTAGCCGTTAAAAACAACCACAGGGTGGGAGGGAGGGAGATGCAAGAGGGAAGAGATATGGGAACATATGTATATGTATAACTGATTCACTTTGTTATAAAGCAGAAGCTAACACACCATTGTAAAGCAATTATACTTCAATAAAGATGTTTAAAAAAAAAAAAAAAAACAACCACAGGCTCAGAGGACAAATAGGTAATAGCTTTGGGGCAGCTGCCTTTACTTGTAACATTTCTAAAGGGATAGGCCAAGTAACGTTTGCTGCTTCCAGAAACTTCCTCGTCACTTGATACCTTGGATGTTTACTTGGCCTACTGGGTTAAAGATATTCCAAATTTGCTTTAAGAAATTTAAAAATATGAGTCAAAATATGAATATAAGTTAGATTGAGCACATATGTAAAGGAGCTAAGTTTTAAACATTTTTTGAACCTATTTCCCTGTTCACAATCTACTCTCTCTTAAGATGTACATTCAATAGAATTTTTTTTAAAGATGAACTATTAATTACGCTCCTATCCAGAAACACAAACATGTTCTTCCTGCAAGACTCCCTCCTTTCTGTCTATGAAAATCCATCCAGCAAATACCACTCTCCCATCTAAGCCCTCCATCTCAGCCACCAATACCTTCTTGTCTTTTGAGGTGACGGCATGCAGTGGTGGAAGTGAGGATGCATTTACAAGACGGCAGACTTCCCCATGTAACTAACATTTCCAAATGTCTATCATTTAGTGGGATGATTTGGTGTTTTAACTTCCTGCTCATTATAATGAAAATTTTAAAAAGAGAATTTTCTGTGGTTGCTCGAAGTAAGATTAAGATAATTTTTTTCATAAAATATAATCAAACTTTCATTAAAAAATAAGTATGTAGTCAAAATCTGTAAGCAATTTAGTATTTATTTCCATAAATACATATGTTTTTATTTGAACTTCCTCCCACCTGTTAGTGGCTTGGTACATTTTTGGAAAATGTGTAATAACTATTCACAAACTCTAGGAGAGGTACTTGATAAGTATTAAATAAATGAGTAACACTGTATGCCATACCCATAAATTAGCGCATATAATTCTTACATCAACCCTTGAGAAATGAGTGTATTATCATAATTTATCCCTGTATAATAAATGACAAAATGAAGATAGGAGGAGTGTAGGGCTTAAGTAACTAGCCTAAAGACAGAGCTAGTAAGTAGTAATGGCAGTATTTAAGCCCAGGACTCCATATGCTAATTTCTGTGTTCTTCCTGTTATTTACACTGCCTTCCCAATGCTGCACTGTAGAAGCTGGGGCAAGTCACGTGAGTGGATTTAGGTGGTAAAAAGAAAATAGGAGATGAGAGGTGGGGTGCATGGCATGTGCTTTCTTTTGAAAATGCTTTGGAGGAACTAGTCTTCCATGTAGAATACAAGCTCATGACTTAAGCCCTGTCTGCCATACCTCTTGGTATAGCCTTGCTTTTTCTGTCACTCATTATATAGGGTCTTAAGAGATTTTAATAACATAAGATCTTTAATAACATATCATGAAGAAAGCATGCTATAATAAGGGAATTATAATGCTGCAGTATAGCCCTAAATCAATAACCCCCAATTATAAATGTTATACCATTTATAAGATTGTTTTTTCACCAGAGGAAAAGTATTTGTGCTTGTCATATATACCTGTGTGGTCCACATAGTTAGTAAAACTGATAGTATTAATAAAAATCTTAATAGGCTTCATGATTAGAATAAAATGATATTTTGATCCAAATCCCTAATTAGAACAGTACATTTACCAACTGTTCTCATGGGAAATGGAACCAGAATTCATCAAAGTAATACCTAATTAATCCTTCTTTGTAACAGATGTCAGCCTTATTTTTAAGTCTTTTGTAGACAATGACTCGCTGTATGAATCTTTTAATTGTCTATCTTGGGTTATTTATTTTTAACACTATAATATATGGTTAAATAAAGGAGATGGAGATAATCAGTTTAACTATGGGTTGAGTCTGTTTAGCTACTATAGTAGAGATACAGAATGGTGAACACAACAAACATATTTATGATTCCATCAGAATCAATTTAAAATAAAATGCAATAGTAAATCTGTTAATAGTGCACTAATACTGGGCTAGGGGTTAGGAGATCAGCATTTTATCATGACTAGGCCATACAGCATTGCCTGATCTCAAGCAATTCATCCCAACTGTTTGGACTTCAGATACTGAATCTGTGTGATGAGGCCACTGGGCTGTGATTTTTAGGGTCCCTTCCAGGGCAAAGATTCATTACCTTCTAAAAATCATTCCGTTTTTATAATTCACATTCTATTTTAATTTACTCTGTACATATGTATATAGGTATGTGCATGAGAATATGTGTGTGTGTATACACACACACACACACATCTCTCTATCTCTACTTACACTTAGTTTCAATTCCATTCTATAGTGTCTTTGATGAAGAACAGGAGCAAGACAATGATAGCTGATAAAGTTACTTATGTTTTTAGATATATCTTATCTACTATAGGTAAAAAGGGAACCACTTATTCAGTGGCAGATTTCAGCATGTACCTCTGGGAAGTATAATATTACATTTTAAATACTATGTCATTGATTAGTCAGGAACAATAATTATGACAGAAATTTAGAATATGTAGCTTTGATTCCTATCAATGAGTCCTTACTTAAGTAATGCGTATTTATAGTCCAGTAACTACTTATCAAAGATGACAAAAGTATAATCTGAAAACAGAATAAATATGGAATAGTACATGTCAAAAATGGTGTCAGTTAAAGACATCAGCTTGTAAATAGGAATTCAGGCATCACTATTGTTGAAGATTTGAACTATGTGATCTATATTTGGATTAAGACTGCAAATGTTTAACCTGTAGGACTCTGTTGGCTTTGCATTATATCTCTATAATGTTTAACAAAATTTCACAAACTTGGTAGCCTTTATAATGCCAGAAAGGCTAATAATGGCTAAGAATCATTAACATTTATTATGAGCTCACTCTATACAAGGCTATGTTTTATGCATATTACCTCTTTTATCTCATTTCACCTTCAGAACAACCCTGTGAGGGTTGTTTTATTAACAACCTGTGGGTCCTTTTATTAACTTTATTTTGCAAATGAAAAAACTGAGGCTTACAGAAGTAACTTGGCCAAGACCACTGAACGAAAGTGGAGGGGACCCAGGATTCTAATTCAGGCAGTTTGGTTGCAGAACCTTATGGATACCCAGCGACAGCGAAAGCAACCAATTAACCAACAATAATGCAGATCACTCTTGAATGTGTTTATCTTTACTCAGACCTGCCTACCTAAGCCCTAGACATGTCTGTCCACCTGCCTATTAGACTCACCCACTAGGAAGTCTCAGAGTCCCATCCACTGCACACAGTCACTGAGCTCTCACCCTGGGCATGAAGCTTGTTCCTCCTCCATTGATTTTCCTACTTAGGCAATGATCCATCATTCATCTATGGCTCAAGGCTGGGAATAAACGCTGTCTACTCTCTCTTCACTTGCTACATCCAATTATCTATTACATCAATTCAATTCTATTACTCAAATACTTTTTAAATCCAATTGCTCTTCTCTATTGCCATGGCCTCCACCCTGGTCCAAGAGACTGTCATTTCTCATGTGGACAACTGTAAAATTTTCCAATACTGGCTGCTCTTCTAGTTTTGCTCCTTCCTCTTCAATCCCTACTCTACGCTTTAGCTACAGTGATGTTTCAAAATCACATATCTGATCATATAACACAGCTGCTTAAAACATATATCTTTTCATTACTTTTGGATAATGTCCATCTTCCTTAACATGTTTATTAGTTCTGTTCTCTGCTTACCCACCTGCCCCCCAACCCCAGATTATCTGATGCTATTATCTCCTTCCGCCTTATGTCACAGACTTAGTGCTTTTCTTTTAGTGCCTTGCTTTTACCTTTACTGCTTCAAGACCTTCACATATTCATTTAAAAGTCACTCATCAATCACCTCCTAAATGATGACCACTGTCTTAAGCACTCAAGTATAGTTAGTGGTAACCAAGATTGACAAAGTCCCTGCTCTCATGGAACTTTTCTTTTAATGGTTTAGAGGGACAAACCATAAACAAAGAAAGTAATGTATTTTCAGATGGTGGTGATTTTTATGAGGAGGACAGGGCAATGAGACAGAGAGTAAGGGGATGTCTGGGCTGGAGTATAGGACATACATGTGCTTATAGGTGCCCGGACTAGTCTTACATTCTTCCCTCAGCATTTCACCCCACTTTCCACTGCATGCCTGGCTAACTCCTACCTACATTTCAGGTCTCAGCTTAACCATCACTCGGTTGGAAGGTTTTTCTTGACCTCTCTTCTATCCAGACTAGAATAGGTACCTTTATTCTCAGGCCCCCACGCTTCTTTGTGCTTTATCTTTTGTAATTCCCATCACACTTTAAATTACTAATTTAAAGTATTTAAATAATTAAAACACTTAAATAAATGTTTACTTAAAATAATTGTACTTATATAGTTATAATAAATAAATTATGATAACACAAATTATGTTATCAACGTATTATATATAACACATAATAATAATACTTAATTACTTAAAATAATAATTACTTTAAATAACTATTTGAAATCTGTTTCCTACACTCTAAATTCTACGAAAAAGGACTACTTACTTATTTCTGGGAGATACCGCAGTAAAAAAGACACATAAGATCCCTACTCTTATGGAGCTTTCATTCATAGTTATGTTTGGGAAATCACACACAAAAAATTAAGCAAGATAATATCAGTTAGTTAAAAGGGTTAACACCAATATTTGATTATAATCTTAGCAAAGAAAAAAAGTACAGCTTTTTCAAAGCCTCCAGCTGGGGGACCTGCCCTCTCTGAAGTTTTAGGTATGGCTTCTCTGAGGAAGTGATGATTAGGGTGAAGCCTGGATGGTAAGAGTTAGCTTGGTGAAGATTTGACTTGGCAAGATGAGAAAATATCTCAGGGAAGTATGGTGGAGAGTGATAGGGGTCTTGGCAATGGTGTTAGTTTACTGGGGGTCAGAGGAGTTTTCCTGAGGAGATAAATTTGAGCTGGGACCCGATTGGCAAGAAGGATGCAGCCATAAGAATGCCAGGACCGTAGAATTTCAGGAGAGAAGAGCACAGAAGTCCTAAGACAGGAATGAGCTTGGTGTAGTCTAGGAAAATTGAGGAATAGCATGGCTGAGGCATAGTGATCAAAGGGAGATGTGGTAAGAGACGCAGCCTGAAAAGTAGACAGAGGCCAGATCACAGAGGGCCTTGCTGTCCATTGCAAGGAATTTGGACTTTATTCTAGGTGCACTGAAAAACTTGGAAGATTTAAGGCAGGAGAGTAGCATGCCTTCTTTATGTTTTAAAAAGATTACTCTGGTTGTAGACAAAGGATTTTAGGAGGCAGGAGGGCAGGCAATGAGACCAGTTAAAAGCTCATGAATAACATAAAAGATCACCTCTGTAACGGGAATCAAGTTTCAGAAAGGAATGTTATACACTCTATCATAGGGATTATTTTATTTGGGAACAAAAGAAAGACGTAGTGAAAATACTTAGGAGTCAGGGAGATTTGGGTTGAAACACTAGCCTGCTATGGGACCTTGAATAAGGAATTTATATGAGAATAATAATCTACTCCTCACAGAGTTACTGAGAGGACCAATGAGGTGATGCTTTTGAGCCTATCATAGTGTTGGTGGATGAAGGAACCCAATAAATATGCTTCCCTTCTCTCCCTTTAAAAGACAAATACTCCATGTGAGGAATAATACATTAGATCTCCGGTGACTACTGACTTTACAGGAGTGATGAGTATTGCAGGAGGGCCTACAATCTGCCAGGCACTGTGCCAGGAGGTGTGGCCACAAGTTCCCTTTCTCAGGTGCTTACAGAAGAGTAGGAAAGATAGACAATAAGCAGATGATTATACAAAGAGTTATATGATGATAATTGCCATGAACACTGCAAAGGACAAAATTCTTAAATGTGTATACTAGGAAGAGTTTATCCAATCTGAAGTTCACGGGAAGGTTCCAGGTGGAATTTAGTGAGACACCTGAAGGGTGAGTCTTAGTTAGGTGATAATTTACTTAATCTGGTCTCTTCCAAGGTGACAACTTGTAGAAAATAAGTTTTGATAAGGATTGGAAAGAGAAACCGAGAAACGGAACCTGGCCTGAGGTGAGAAGTTCAATGCCAGGGATCCAGGTATTGGGGGAGGGGGGGTCTGTGATCCATGATGGGGAAGAGGAAGCATACAAATTTAGTGCTCAGCATAGACAATGGACAATATCACAGAGGGTAAAGTATCATGCTCATAACATCATACTTTTTCTTTCCAGCTTGTAAGACATTGTGAGCATAAATGGGGAGAAGGGATTAGACTCAGGGAAGTGGGGTTAATAGATAGTTTAGGAGTTTGGGCAGCTTTTCAGTCAATGTGAACTGAACAGTTTCAGGCACAAATAATTGAATGATAATTTCTTCTTGGTGGTATCCATAAAAAAAAGATCGGTTCAGAGCTCCTCTACAAATTTGCAACTGCCCTAATTATGGTTTGAACACCAAAATATAAATTATGATCCAAAATCTAAATTGATCCGTGCATAAAAAAGACCTTAAAGATATAAAAGTATTTTTGATCTATTAGTGCCTATTATCTCACAAATAATTTACTTGCAAAAACATTATGTAATTTCAGGAATGATGAGAAAATTCAGAATACAAGGAGGCTATACCTATACCTCAATTCTGTTCTGTCCAAACCTTCAGATTGAAATGAAAGCCAGAAGTGCTCAAAATACAGCCTTTGATCAAGTACATTTTTGTATTAGAAAAATAATATTAAAGTGAAAGTGTAAAGTCCATATTCTCATTTGGCAAATTATTATAAGTACATTAAAAAAAAAAAACACACTACAACAAACAAAAACAAAGGCCCAACTCCATCCTGGGAGAAAAAATATTTTTGCGATTCAAAGACTCTTCATTGGGAAGGATTTTCCCTTAGTCTTTAAAGCTACATGCATTTCCCGTCCCTGCTCATTGCATTTAGAGAGGGCCTAGTTGACAGTGTTCCTTCCTGTGTGTGCTGATGTGGCTGAAAATCACAGCAGCCAATCAGCAATTTTTGCGTGCTCTGGTTTCCAGGCTAGCCTGTTCTTTCCAAGCATGCTCTGTTGGTGGTCTTGGCCTCAAAGTCAGAGCGATGTCAAACTGCATTGTTTCACCTTTGATCACAGAACTCCTACTTGTCCTACAGGCTGTTGTGTCTTCTTTACGTCCTACAAGGTTATAGTCCTTTAAATTGGGTCATTGGAAACATTTTTCTTGCCTGCTGCACACAAGCAAAAACTCCTTCGGTTTCCTCTAGTCATTCTCCTCGTCACCCGGAATATTCCATTCTTTTCCTGGGAATGGAAGCTCAACTTAAAAAATTATGAGTCAGGATGGAACTCTGCCATTTGGAGATATTCAGCTTTTACAAAGGGAGCCAGAATGTAAGAACACTTTCTTTCATTGCCCTCATACTTATAGGGAGAGTATAAATCACTGTAAGCCCTATGGCTTGATTGACTTGGTATAGGGGTTAAGTTCTCCTGTGTGCTTTCTGAGGACAGTCCGTGCTTTCTGCCTGTGGCCTTGGTTCATATGTTATGTATACTCACAGAATATAAGAAAGAGCATTCTTTAACAGCACTGTTGAATTTTACTCTGATCTGGTGCTTTCATTCATCCCCATCCTCCCTTCGATTTAGGCTCTTTTAACCTCTTGGAGAAAGAAAACATCAGCTTCAACTGGAGTTTTTTTGTCTTCCTTAAGCACAATATATAAACGTAAAATGCCTAGCAAACTGCCTGACACAAAATAGATGCTGATTAAATGGTAACTGTGTTTCATTTCTTCTAATTCATTCATCTTTTAAAGTAACTAAAATCATATTTTTCTTTTTCTCTGAAGGATTTCCATAGTGTATTCTTTACTTTCCAAATTATTTTAAATCAATGGAATTAAAGTAGCGTTAATATGGAAAGATTTACAGTTCATCAGAGAACAGATTTAGGACTGGATTTCTTTGTTTACAGTTTTTTTTTAATGGAATGGGAAGATGTTTACTATTATTAAATAGAAAAGTAAGTTACAAAAGCAGAATATACTGTATATAGTGTAAGCCTAGGTTTTTTTTTTACTGTGTTTAGAGTTTTAACCAGAATAGAGAAAGAAACATGCTTAAACAATGAATTCATCTTTTTTTTGTCGTTAATAACAATATTTGCTGTTTCAAAGGAGGAGATTTTGAATTCATAAATGGATCTTCATACTTTTTAAGATCTTCTTAAAATGACAGCTTATATGAAGCAAATGCCATCTAATAATGTGTGGCTTGAAAAAGGTTTTATCTAAAGAAACTGCTACAAGAATAGGTTTGTAACTCCTACATCTGAAAAATACATCTATTCTTCTGATTCCATTGCTTCAGGATAGATTCTTGCCTCCCAAAGAGAGATGTTTTTTACCATCCATAACAGCCAACCAACTCTTTTGGTCAATGGCCTTTGAGGCACCAATCACATTACCCTCCTTAACACAGATTCTTCTAGAGACAGTTTATAAAAATAGTAGAATTTCTTTCTGTTTTCAACTAGGATAGGTAATGCCATCTTCCTGGAAGTGTTACAGATTTAAAAAAATAATTGAGAAACCCAAGGAAGAAATTAGTCTTAACCTATCAGTAATGTGCAGAAGGACGTTAGAGGAAGAAAAGAAGCATCATCAGGGAAACTGCATGGAGAAAAGGGATTAGATCTGATGCCCTCTTGTGTTTTCTTCCAACTCACACTCTGCAAAGTTCCAACACTTGCTTGATCAAATAATTCTATTCAGGGGTAGGAACAGGTATAAAAATAAATATTGTAGAGCTTTAACCACCATAGATTATTGAAATTCAGTAAACTCATAGAAAATTTGTATATATAAAGCAGATTTATTTTCATGATGTGAGCATGAAAACTAAAGAAAAAAAAAGTTTCTATAACCTTAAAAGAGCTAAAATGATTTTCTCTACAAAAATTGTGTTCTCAAGTTTCACTGCCTTGTGCCAGTTTTCAGCCTAGAGTGAATTTTTATGGTTGAGTCATAAACCTCTGAAAATCATACCACAGGTTTATAGTGGAAGGAAGGCTGACACCACTTTAATTACAGTGTGGCAAGGGCCAGGGTGAGAAGCATGGATGGCATTAACTCTCTCACTCACACACCACTTCACACCTCTTCAAAGCAGGTGGGCTCTGCCATTCAATCCAGAAAACGTGGATTTCAAAATCACTGAGTTTGTACAAGTCTTCTGTTTTATTTCAGTTTCTTTGCCCCTTCCAAGAAATACTATCTTTAGAGTTATAATGAGTAGTTTTATTCCTCAGATTTGGATCAAAGCAATCTGCCATCTCTGGAGAAACCAACCTTCCTAGGCTGTTGCAGTGAACATACTTTAGACTTGGATTTATGAGCTAATTTTGATGACTATTATCACTGAGATCTTTCTTTGGCTAACAGATGAAAAATAAAGGGTTTGGTCTTCTCATCTGAAACTGAGAAATGACTTCAAAACTCATACCCTGCAAGAGGAAAATCCAAGCCTTTTGGCTACAACTTCTTCTCTGGTGGCATGGCCCAAATTTTGATGAACAAGGAAATGATCAAGCAACTGTTTAAGAGGATCAATGAACCATAAGTGGCCCAAAATAACTGACTCATGAAAGCAGCAAAGCTTTTCATAGCCATCTGAGGGACCTCAAATATGAAGGCTTCTTTCATATTCACCAGTAGGGCATAATTTAGGTTATAAACTGCTGAGGGATCATGACCATATGTTATATAGTGCTTACTACATTGTGAGCCCTTAAAAAACAACATCTCATTATAATGAGATGTTGAAAAAAAGGAGAAAAGGAAGACAGACATTTTCTTTGTACTAAGATACCTAGGAAATTTCATCCTAAAATGGCTGAGGAAACAGCCCTAATGAAATAAGCTAAGCTGGGACAGATCCATCAAGTCAATAACTACATTAGCAATTACATCCTTTTAGTGAAAAAGCAATCCTGGGCCATGTCTCCATAGCTATTGAGGGGATGTCTCCTCAGCTGTGCTGGGAGAGTCCAATACCTTTGGCTGCCTCAGCTCTCCAGGGCTTTCAGTTAAAGCAGCTGATGGATTAAGCTGGCAGCTAACAAGGGCAAGCCACCAAAGTGTATTGGGACTGTGTCTGGAAACTCATGGAAAATTCTGAGTCTAGATCCAATCAAAGTTTAGAAATGGATTTGATAGCCCCTGAGAATGTTCTTTCTTTCTTTTTTTTTTAATAAACTGGTCATTCTGTTTTCTGTTAATGACTAACAAAGTAAACAACTACATGCTACTATAGATGGAGATGCTGATAAACCATGTTTTCAAGGTGTCTTCACAGAATCATAATCTATTATTGCTGCAAGAGATCTTAGAGAAAAATCTTGGCTAATGACTTGCCCAAGGCACTTCTTTTCTAATTCATAGACTTGCAATTCTTAAAAAAATGAACTTAATACTATGGATGTTTTGCTCACGCTCTGTACTAATTTTTTTTTTCCACTTACTATTTCATACTGTGTATGTAGCTTATTTTGCGTTTTAAAATCCACAACCATTGCCCCCTTCTTCCCCCAGTTTTGTTCCTAGGTTGTCTATCTCCCGGGTTTATAATTCTCAAAACCTGATAAGATACAGACAATGAATTTAAAATCCATATAAACAGTGGGAGTTGAAAAACCTTTGTTTATTTGTTTGGCTGGCTGGTGTTGTGAAGAATAAATCAATCAATCTTGGCTTAAAAGTGGTTCCAGCTGATCCCCATACATTTACTCCTGCTTGGAATTGCTGTTACATTACTTACACTGTTGAATTCACAATCGTTTAATGGACAGGCTTTGTCTTCTCCTGATAACCTGCATGCTGCTTGATTAGCACTGGTTTGATTCTCTTCTGGACACTTTTCCTTTAATTAAACCTGACAGCTTTTTTGGCGTGGAACTTCTAGAAGCACCCTAGGATCACTATGTCCTTTCCATTTATAAAAGTCAGCTCCTAGATTCCACAGGATAATGTAGGTAGAAGTGCTTTGAAAAAGTAAAATGCATCCTATAAATACAAAGTACAGTACTGGAATTTTCTCATTTGGGAAAGCAAACTTAGTGAAGCAGGTTTGGTACAGCAAGGTAGTTCAACTTTTGTTCTAGATTTTTCTGTTTCTTTTTTTTCTCTCCCCTTCCTTTAGAGCACTTCAAAAACTTTCTCTTTTGTATCTATGAAGCCCCGAAGTTGCTTTTCCACCAGCATAAAGAATAAACAAAGCAACGGATAAATATTGCAGAGCTGGCATTTTGGGAAAAACAACCTACTGAAATCTATCTGCTTTTGGCAATAGACAGATCAACTTTAGGGTACTGGAACAGCTAGATTATGGGGTTATTGAATATAAACAGAGGCAATACCACTGGCTATGATATTTTCAGGCAGTGGATTTGAGATGCCAGGGGAGTGGAGTTACAGAGCTCTCAGGATTCAGGTTGATCCATAGGGTCAGCTACTTGATGATTTTCCTTAAGTGCATCCATAAGTTTGCTTCTATTGAAATTCATAGGTCCACTCACACATAGAGGCATCCTGTAGGAAAAAAACATAGTTAAAACATATTAATTAATGTTATATTTCTGGTTTCCATAGTTCTCTAGTGCTTTTTATTTGGAGTTTCTTCCACAATCAAATGGCAAGAGATCTTATAGCTATTACAAATAACACACCCCAAAGATTCAAAGATAGCTCTAACAGGTTTTGGTAACTCTGGGTGAAACTGTTAGTGAAAAAGAAAAGTGATTTAAAAAAATATGGCCGAGAAAAGAGTAAGCAAACTCAAAAACCTCAGTTAACAAAGTTAATACCATGTTGGCTAATGCACAAACAACTTCAATTTCCTTTAATTAGTTCAGAGTTAGGTGACAACATATTTAATCAGTGAGCTAACAAGTGCAGCAGCTGATTTCTCTCACCGCCCCGTGTGTATGTGTTGACTGAAACACTAAATAAAATTACTTTCACTGCAACAATAAAGTGGCATCCTAATTTTATTACAGTAACAACCTTTTAGAAGTGGCATGCAGCAGTGAAAATTGATTATTTCCTAAGTACTTTTTTCCCCCCTTTAACATGTCACTGTGGTTTAACCCTTTGGGAATGTGATGGCTAAATTGGAGTCCATCTGTCAAAAAGACCTGCCGCTGTGTCTCTTCTGCAAGGTATTGAGATGGTCCTGAGTGCATTGCTTGAGTTCACGTTAGCAGCTATATTCCTAAGTGGCAAAATGTGGCCTTCAGCAGACAGAGGAATCTGTTCAAAATCCAGTGTTTTTCCAATTAGTTAAACACACCTAGAAACCAGCAGTTTTTTGTAGTGTCTTTGTCAGTGAGATAGAAAATAGGTGTCACTTTTCTCATCCTCTTCATGACCTATATAGAGATATTCATTTATTTTCTTTATATTAATTAGCTTGCGTTTTGCTATGCTTTTCCTAGGTTGGCAAAAGAGAACTCTCAAAAGCAATGCTACTCACTGAGGAAACATTTCTCCCTAAATCCACGGTCCTTTGAGGGTTACAGGGTTTGGAGTACATTTTTCTTCCAACAGTTGTACAATTGAAACCACTAAGGTATAATAAAAATTGCTAAGAGTAACCTGCTCCTTTTGCCGTCATTACCTGTAGAATGTGAAAGAGTCAGTTGATCTTTATTTTTTTTTTTTTAACATCTTTATTGGAGTATAATTGCTTTACAATGGTGTGTTAGTTTCTGCTTTATAACAAAGTGAATCAGCTATACATATACATACATCCCCATATCTCCTCCGTCTTGCGTCTCCCTCCCACCCTCCCTATCCCACCCCTCTAGGGGGACACAAAGCACCGAGCTGATCTCCCTGTGCTATGCGACTGCTTCCCACTAGCTATCTATTTTACATTTGGTAGTGTATATATGTCTATGCCACTCTCTCACTTTGTCCCAGCTTACCCTTCCTCCTCCCCCTTACTTTCTCCCCCTCCCTGTGTCCTTAAGTCCATTCTCTAAGTCTACATCTTTATTCCTGTCCTGCCCCTAGGTTCTTCAGAACCATTTTTTTTTTTTTTTAGATTCCATATATATGTGTTAGCATACGGTATTTGTTTTTCTCTTTCTGACTTACTTCACTCTGTGTAACAGTCTCTATGTCCATCCACCTCACTACAAATAACTCAATTTCGTTTCTTTTTATGGCTGAGTAATATTCCATTGTATATATGTGCCACATCTTCTTTATCCATTCATCTGTTGATGGACACTTAGGTTGCTTCCATGTCCTGGCTATTGTAAATAGAGCTGCAATGAACATTGTGGTACATGACTCTTTTTGAATTATGGTTTTCTCAGGGTATATGCCCAGTAGTGGGATTGCTGGGTCGTATGGTAGTTCTATTTTTAGTTTTTTGAGGAACCTCCATTACTGTTCTCCATAGTGGCTGTATTTATTTACATTCCCACCAACAGTGCAAGAGGGCCCCCTTTTCTCCACACCCTCTCCAGCATTTATTGTTTGTAGATTTTTTGATGTTGGCCATTCTGACCGGTGTGAGGTGGTACCTCATTGTAGTTTTAATTTGCATTTCTCTAATGATTATTGATCTTGAACATCCTTTCATGTGTTTGTTGGCAATCTGTATATCTTCTTTGGAGAAATGTCTATTTAGGTCCTTTGTCCATTTTTGGATTGGGTTGTTTGTTTTTTTCTTCATTGGGTTTTCTTGCCTTTAGCCATCATAGAAAATACGGAGACAAAAATGTCTTTTGTTATCTCCTTATAAAGACTCCTGATCAAACATATCAGGAGGAATTTTAATTAAAAGAAAGCAAAATCTATATAGTAGGATCCAGGACACTTTTGTTCATTTCAGCCGGAGGGGTGATGTTGTTATACATCATCGTCTTCATTGTTAGATTTATTTGATGCGTATATGCCAGGTAACCTAGCTGCATTATTTCCTTTAATCCTCACAACCACTCTTGGAGGTAGACACTATTACAACACCCATTTTTGAGATGAAGAAACAGACACAGAGGAGTGAATACTGCAGTCGGATCTGAACCAGGCCTGCACCGTGAACCTCAAGGTTGGTGAAAGGTGATCTTGCCCACATTGCTAAATTCCTTTCCATCTTACATGCATTAGGGCTATTCCAACTGGTTTTTGGCCTCCTGGATATTACAGCAAAGACTTGGAGTTCTTTATCTGTGACCCCAGTGGGGCTCATAGTTTCCCCCATAAGACAGATCTGCCCAAGGTCTCTGTTTCACAGACCAACTTCCTCTCAGGACCAGAGATTGATTCAAGGGGGACATCATTGTTTTTCTTTCCAGAACGATAAACCTCTTTCTTTTGAGCTCATTTCAAAAGACAGGATAACCTAGGTCTTGGAGCCTGGTAGGCATGGGTTCAATCCCTGACTCTGTCTCTTATTATCTATGTGACTCTTGAACAAGTTCCTTAACTTTTGAACGTCATTTTTCTCATTTGTAAAATGGAGCTGCAGATACACACTATTATATATAAAATAGATAAACAACAAGAATTTACCGTAGAGCACAGTGAACTATATTCAGTATCTTGTAATTACCTATAATGGAAAAGAATCTGAAAAAGATAGATACATATATGTGTATAACTGAGTCACTTTGCTGTATACATGAAAATAACACAATATTGTAAATCAACTATGCTTCAGTTAAAAAAATGGAGCTACAGATACCTACTATATAGACTTGTTGTGAGTATTAAATGAGATCACAGAGCTCAAAAATTGTTATTCAATTCAAGAGATATATGAAACCAAACAGACAAAAAGTTTTGAACAACCACCAAAACTCCACAATTAAATAGAGCCAACAAAAAATTATGTAGTCCAGGCTGGCTTCTCATGTTTGTAGTTTACATACCACTTGTGCTACCAATGTCTGGAAGGCTGGAAATACATTTAAATGAGGAGAAAATGATGTTTGTACAACTAGCAACACAGATATATGTGGGAGTACCCTGACTTTTGAAATGTCTTTTTCTATTTCTATGAGATGACTTGAGTGGCTTACATTTCTCTTAGTGGCTCCGGGTTTCCGCCACCATGGAATTCATTTAGTTGTGGGTTATCTCATCATCGCAAATACGTTGCAGCTGTTTTCCAGTGGCTCCCCACAACTGGTTAACACTGTGATTCTCCTTGTCCCATGGTATCAGTGACCCAAGGCTATGTGTTTAGCAGTGAACTTCATTCACTGAAGTTTGTGGGCAATGATTACATTACAGGCTGTATGTAAATAATTTAAAATTGAGATTGTGCTACATTGTAAAAATTCCTCTGGGTGATTCCCAGTGGCCCACCCATAAGCGGATCAAATGTTCACACCTTGCTGAGCATCTCTCTTTCTCTCTGCCAACGTATTCCACTTTCCCCATCCTCCTGGAAACACCCAAGCTTGTACTTAATCATTCAGAGAAATCATTTAGTTCTCATTTCTCCCTTCTAAGATTTTCTTTCCTCCACAACCAAATGGCTCATCAATGTGTTTTGTGATGTTTCTGGGAGAACTGACGCTGGTCTCTCAGGAGGTGGAAGCTGCCATAGTCATTTATAGTTTTAAACCACCTTCCCCCCTTCCCACACTATACGTTCATTCATAAAGGTTTTATTAGGTACCTCTTGTATGCCCATTAATGGTAAGTAAATAATGAAGAATGTCTCTGTGTCTGAAGTGCTCTCCTTGGCCGCCTTTATCATTCTTGTCTATTAATAACTGTTGTGACTTTGGGGAACATCAACAGAGTGAAAATCGAGATAAAACATATTCTTTCCTCATAATGTGGGATTATCAAAACATTGCCTCTAAGTCATTGTCTTCACCATTGGATAGTCAAAGTATTATATTAGCACTGATATTGCAGAGAGTGATAAAGTAAAAAAGATAGTAAAGACCTCACAGCATAATCTGAGAACAGCCAAGTCCTGATGGCTAAAAGTAAAATGGCCAAAGAAATGAGAAACAGAATCTGGGTTAGAATTTAGGTTCTTCTCTTTTTCACTTCTGGATTCACAATTCTCCTTCCATTGCCACTATGTCTCTGTATTTCTTTGTCCCTGTATTTCTTTGTCCCACTGGAATATTCATTTAGAAGACACTAAGAGAAAGTTGGCAGGTAATTACTTATTACAGGATTTTGAAAAAAAACCCAAAAACCTGGAATAGTCAACAGTGTTGATATGCAAGTGGAACGGGAGTATTAAAATCTTTATTGGGTAGACTATTAATATATTCATCTGTGGCTATAAGATTATAGGTTTTTGTAATAACCAAAATTTAACATTTTAATATGGCACTCATGAACTCTTAAAATCCTGCTTTTAATGGCAGTAATGATTGAAGTGCAGTTACATCAAGGCATCTAAAAGAGGCTGTTAAAATCTCAACTGTGATCTGAAAGGCTTAAGTTAGAAAGCTAACATATGTACCAGGTGCCTTCCTACCTAAAATATTCAATAAAATAAGCCAGGATTCTCAGAACAATGACCAAAATGGACATGTAGCATTAGGATATTTTGTTGCCTCCTAATGATTCCTGTGAAAAACATTAAGTAGTTTTAGGTGGACATCAATTTTGTTTTCCCTCCCTTGTGGACAAGGCTATTTTATCATCTGCAGGAAATCAGAGAAAAATAATTGCATTGTAAAAATGATTTTGGCTTCCTTCAAAGTTTTTAATTGCTTTATTTTTCCCCTTGAAACACCTGATATTTAATAGGCAGAAAAAGTACATGGATAATAAACATTTTTAGAAACAAACAAGAAACACCAAAGAGTATTATTGACTGCTGTTGAAGCCTCCCACAAAAATAGATTAATAGAAAAAATAAGGCTCTCTTCCATAAATTGGCTTAACAGGATGTGCTGTCTTAAGATTCTCTCCAGAACTGTGAAATACTGTCACTTCAGTGATGAGAGGAGGCTAAGTAAATTGCACTCACTAGTGACAGGTCTGGCAGTGCAGACATTTCATTCCTCCTTGCTGAGAGCCCAGACATAGGTCAGAACTAGCCAAAATGGACAAGAGCATGGAAATATTTCTCCAAAGCAACTCTACTGGCATTTTCCTGAAGTTTTAGCACAGAATGGGGCCTTTCCTTGCTTGCAAGAAAATTCCATTTTTCATCCTCGGGAGAGCCATGATTGCATCCTGTTTTTAATGCCTCAGAAGAAACTGAAGCCTTTCTTCAGATTAAAGCCATCGTCTGAGTGACATCAGGAAGGAATCCATCAGTTATCACCCAGGGAACAGACTTGTCACCAAGGGAACAGTTTTGGAGGAGCAAAGGCCTGAAGGTATATTTATAAGACAGAGGAGTTGGCTATTTCCAGGATTTTTAATGGATGAGGTTGCAGGTTGACATAATCCTATGTTTGGAGAGTTGGTTGCTCTTTACAAAAGTAATTAAACAACATTCACCATTTTGATTAAAGCCAAGCTAGGTGTGTTTAATTTCCTTTGGAAATATCCCTATTTCCTTTTCCCTGGTGTGAATCCTGCCACATGCATACTACTGTTTCTGTTATCCACGATCTTTGGCCAACAAGGATGCCAAGCAGGGTAACCAGTGTTGAGGGTAGTAAAGGAGAAATCCTATGTGTTCATATTTAAAACAAACAAACTCAAATAGCTGGAAGAGACAGGCTATAATTCATTCGTGCATGTGGCTTAATATCCTTTGGAAACTGGAAGAACAGTTTCTCCCTGCAGAATGGTATGCTAAGAGTAATTGCCAATGGAAATGACAAATACAGAGAAAAACTTTATCCTTTGGTTGGTGTGAAACAGTTACAGCAGAGAGCAAGACAAAACACATGCTTCTCAATCCTTCTCCCCACCCACAAAGTTTAACTGACCTCTTCTTGCAAAGGCGCAATATAGTGAATTGGTTAACACTGCTGGCCAGGGGAGTCTGAATGGCTTTGCTCTGAATCTCAGTTTTACTAATCTGTGACCTCGAGTGGCTCAGTGTCCTATTTATAAAATGAAGATGATAACTGCATTACATTATGGAATTGCCATAAACAGAAGGTATGTGGCATGCTTGGCACATGCCTGGCACACAGTAAGTGCTCAAAACTGATAGCCATTGTTTAACACAGAAGTATGGCTGTGTGGGAACATAGCTGCTTGATTAAAGAGAGGTAAATGGTATTTACTCATGAATTAATTCAACAAAGCACTGACACCATGTACTAGATGCTGTGCTAAGCTTGGGGTACAATGGCAAAAATAGAGCCAGTCTCTACCCTCATGGTGCTTAGACTTGAGTGGTGGATACAAACATTAAATTAAAAAATCATACATGTGACTATATGACTGCAATTAAAGTGTCTTGAAGAAAATGTAACTAATGCCATGAGAGAATATAAGAGGGATCCTAAACTAAACTCCAGAGTCAGGAAAGGTCTCCCTGAAAAGGTAACATTTAAGACGAAACTTAAGAGGAGTTAGCCAAATAAAAGGGATTAGGGCTGGTGGTGTGTGCTTCAAACAGAGAGAACAGTGTGAACCAAAGGACTGATATAGGAACTCACTTGGCATATTTGAGGAAAAGAGAGCAGGTCGGTGAGAAGAAGACGAGTGAGAGAGGAAGAGAGTGAGAGAAAAGAAAAAGTTGCAGAGGCAAGTGGTGGCTAGATTATGCAGAAACTTCTAGGTTTTTGTTAACAATTTTGATTTTTTTTCTAAAAAATGTCAAGAAGCAGTTAAAGGGATTTGAGTATAGTGAGTGACATAATCAGACTTGCCTTTTATAGAGGTCATTCTGGCTATTGTTGGAGAATGGATTCGGCGGGGAAAGAATAGATGTACAGAGAAGTTAAACTTTCACTGGACAAGTCTTCGTGAAAGGTGATGGACCTGGCTGGTAAAAGTGAAGACATGGGAAATCTGAGTGAATTAGAGATGTTTGGAAGGTAAAGGTGAGAGGAGTTTGGTGGGGAATTGGCGGTGATTGGGATGAAAGAGAGGCAAGGCTCAAGGATGACTCACAGATGTCTTGGCGTGAGCAAGCAGATAGATACAGGTGTCAACTGCTGATGAGCTAGTTGAGTTAATACCATTGCTGTTGATAAGGTTTGTAGATACCCATTAAGGGTAATGCCATATGTAAACATTATTGATTTCAGCTTGGAAATGCATAATCAAAAAATTCATAATAACATTTTATAATAAGTTGCCAAATAAATAGATCTCCGGTGTAAAATCTCTTTCCTCTTATGTACCCCTGCTGCAGGTCTAGTGTTTTTGATGTTTTACACATACAAATATTTTCTGGTATTTAGCAATTTCTCTGTCTTCTTCCTTCTCATCCTCCTTCTCCCCCTAGTCTCTCTCACAGCATCTAGCCCTTCATCATAACACTTACTTCCATGAGAGCTGCCTTGATGGGAGACAATAATAAGATGGATAAAACTAGAGCGCTAAATAGGCACCAGCCAGTGAAAGATAAGGCTAAAGAGGAGAGGAGGCTTTCTCAGTGGCTTACTGGGTAAACTGAATGGGAAGAGTGAAAGGGGTATTTCTCGTTTTCAGAAGTTGGAGAACTCTAGAACATTCAGCATTGCTGTAATCTCATACTCAGAGTACACATTGGATAAAATGCTATTTTTCTGCTGCTTCAGTCAAACTGTTCTAGTGACCATAGCATTTTGAGGCATTTTGAAGTATTTTGACATCATTGCCCAAAGGTAATGAGAGAGCATGGAACTGCATTATTTTTTTCAGTCTATTTTTTCTCTTTTTTGCTCTTTGTCTATTGTATTCCTATTATTTCTGGAACAGAAACTTAGTTAAAAAACTAAATTAGAGGAGCCTACTAATTTGTTTGACTCTGCAAAGAAAACTTCGACATTCTGGGTATTAGTTTATAAATTATGGTTGTGGAAGCAACTTCTGCTTCTTATTGATAAAATATTACCAATATTGTTAACAAATAATAAACCAATAAAGTGACTGCTTAGTGTTAAAAATAACCATATAACACTTTCAGAGTCATGAAATGTAATGAGGCGGCTACATTTTGCAGTTTTATGGGCGTTACCTACATGACATGTGCTGTGGAAAGAATGTGTCCCCCCCAAATCCACATGTTGAAGCTCTAATTCCCAATATGATGGTATTTGGAGGTGTGGCCTTTGGGGTTAATTAGGGTTAGGTTAGGTTATGTGGTTGAGGGCCCCACGATGGGACTAATGCCATGTCAGCGTACTGCAAGGTGGGTGTATACAAGTCAGAAAGCGGCTCACCAGATCCCAACCTCACTGGCACCCTGATCTCAGACTTCCAGCCTCCAGGACTGGGAGAAATAAATGTTGTTTAAGCCACCCGGTCTATGGTGTTTTCTTACAGCAGCCTG